>NW_026775579.1:0-47075 GCF_030987335.1 Cornus florida
TGCGTGAATATGTGAAAGAGTTCACATCTTTGATGTTGGATATCAAAGATATGTCCAAGGGGGACAAATTGTTTAATTTCATGGCAGGCTTGCAATCATGGGCATAAATCGAGTTAAGGAGGAGCGGTGTGATCGACCTCTCTTCTGCTATAGTTGCAGTAGACAGCCTGGTGGACTTGCAGATTGAAAAGTCTGACTCTACTATCGCCAGCAAACTGAAAAAGAAGGGCAAGTTCGGTGACAAGCCCAAGAGGTATGGTGTTGCTGAGGAAGAGAAAGATAAAGCGAAGCCAGAGGCGACGTTCATCCAGCAGAGGCCAAAGCTGGACAGTGGTTGCTTCATTTGCAAGGGTCCACACAGGGCGAGGGACTGTCCTAAAAAGGAGAAGGTGAATGTTATGGTTGCTGAAGAAGCCAATGGAAGAGATTCAGACTCGGATGAGGGTAATATTAGGGTCAATCCTCTTGTCATGCAGTTATGATAGGTGCAGGTGGGCGCGTGGCTTCGGGGAAGGCTATGCAGAGATGCTCACGGAGTTATTGCCAAGGTTGGTAATGGTGAATTTCCTCTTTATTTGTTTTTCTGATTTGGGTTGCTGGTTGTGAGGACAAAATCCAAAGGTGTTTAGAATTCATGTCATGAATTGATGCGGAGGTTGGGGTTTATGGCATTATTCAAGTGCAGCAGTGGAGTTGTTGCAGTGTTAATATTCAACATTCGGGTTAGTCGGGGCCAACATGCTAAGTTGCAGGCAGAGACTTGTGACACTTTGTGATTGTTTCAATGAAGACGTTGAAATTCTTAAGTGGGGGAGGTTTGTTACGGGGTTGGGACCTTGACAAGCCCCCTGACAGCCATGGGATGCTGTCAGCGTGCACTGGGGGTGCCCAGTGGCATTTTCGTAAATATGGCAAAAAAGTGAAGCTTGGAGTTTTGGCTCGGGATCTTTATGGGAGGTACCTTGAGTCCATAGAAGATGGTTGGCGCAGACGGCACTCGATTTGGATGTCGTGCACTTTGAGACATTTATATGTGGGTGTAGATTTGTAGGCTTGGCACGGGCTACGTTCATAAGGTTGGCTCAGATGTTGCTTAAAGCATAGACCACACAAGTCATGGACGTGTGGCATAGTCAAGTCAAGGACATGGGTACAAGGCAGTGGGCATAGGCAAGGCTCAGCATGCAAGGTTGGCTCAGGGGACTCAGACATGGCTTACGGTTATAGAAGATGACTAAGTGGGCTCAAGTGGTTGGGGGAAATTACACTTCCCACTAAGTAGGCTCAGTTGGTTGGGGGAAGTTACTAGCACTTCCCACTCATGTGGGGAGTGGGGATGTGCTGAATAACTTCCCATCCATGTGGCACAGATTTGAGAGGACAACACACAGGCGGTTGGAGGTGGTTTCTTTCACTATGCTGAATGCAACTTCCTGTGGACACGTGGCATGAGCAGAACATGCCAACAAGCTAGTAGTTGGGCTTGTCAACTACATATGTAGTGTTGGCACACTTAGTGGGTGCCAACATGACCCTAGGTGGATGGGGGTGTCATCCACCACTTTAGTGGGCAGTTGTGGGCGGTTTTGAGAGTTTGCCTATATATTGCTAATGTGGGTTCTGTAGAGAGGGCAGATTGAGAGTGAGATACAGAGTTATGTTGTGAGAGACTCTTGTATGCTTCTGCAGGTTGAGGCCTTTCCTTGTACTATTTTGTGAATAATAGTAAAAGGTTGGAAGCCTTGTGCTTCTGTAAATTCGTGGGTGTGATTGCCTTTACATTCTTGCAACTATTCTTGTGTGTGAGAGTGTTTTACTTGTTGTGTGTTCTAGGCAGCAAGTGTGAGTTGGCTGAGCTAAGTTAGAAATTAAGAGAAAAGTGTTTCATATTTCTGGCTTAGTGCCATCACAGGCCACTAGATTCGTGTTTAGAATTTACCCCTGTGCCAATTAGTCAACTCACACTTGTTGCCTAGAACACACAGCAAGTAAAACACTCTCACACTGTAAAGACAATAACACCCACGAATTTGCAGTTGAGTTGCAAACAATGCGATCAATGCTTGAAGAGTTTGTGGGGGAGACAAACTCGAATATGCAGATTATGACGGATGATGTGATGTCCATGACAGACCTGTTCAAAGAACATGTGAAAGATTTGTGACAATAGTGTAGGTTGGTGTTTTATTTTATTTCCATTTTATTATTATTATTATTATTATTATTATATATATATTTCATTTTAGTTTTGCTTTAAAAAAAAAAAAAAAAAAAAAAAAACCTAAACTAAACTGGGAGAGCAATCCCATTCTTTGCAGAGAGCAACCAAAAAAATTAGCCTAAGTGGATTGATCCCCCGTCCACGTGGATCGATTCCATTTTACTTGTATTTCCCCTTCTCATTACACAGTAAAAGGACAATTTTTTGTAAAAAAATATCGATCCCCCAGTAAAGGAGATCGAGCGCCAATCCATTCTCGCCCTACCTTCCATTCCCAAACACAGTTTTCTTCTCCTTCCTTACGAAACCCTTAACCCACCTCCAATCCCAATTTGTTGGTTCGCTCCTCGCTGATCTCTTCTCCTCTTCCACAGTGTCGTGGCTGTGATTTCTGGCTCCATGGTTCTGAGTTCTTTTCTGCCGACAGGTTTAGGTTCGCCCTTTGCATCGCCTCTTTGGGTTTCGGTTGGGTGCGATTGGGGAAGTTGGGTTGCCGGTTTCTAGGTTGCCGAGTTTGAGGTTCGCCAAGTTTTATTGCGAGTTTGTGAATCGTCGTTCTCTCCGGCGATCGCTGCTGCATCGCCGGTTCCTTCCGGCGAGTTTCTGCATCGCCGGTTCCTTCCGGCGTGTTTGTGAATCGCCATGTTCTCCAGCGATTCTGGCTGGTTGGTCTCTGTCGCGTTGCGGGGTTGCGGGTCTCGCCGGTGATTTCAGCTGGGTTCTCTGTTGCGCTTTTGGGTCGCTTTTCTCTGGCGATTTTGACTTGTTCTTTCAGTGAGCTTGTGCAGCGATTTTGGCTAGATTCCTCTCTGATACCGGTTGGTTTCTTCAGCGATTTTTTTTTTTATTGGTTTCTTCTCCAGCGAGCTTGTGGGTTGCCGTTATCCTTGTGGTTAATTGTTTCGGGTAAGTGCACCCGAATCCTTTGCGGTTAATTGCTTTGGTTAATTGACATTTATCATTTATCATCCATCATAGTGCTCCAAAGATGAGAGAATTTGATGAGAGAATTCAATACTCTTTATCATTTTTTTCGGACTATCTGGGTGCTATTGTTGTGATAATAATTTTCATGTTTGGATCATGTCAAATCCAATTTGCATCCCGAAACTCTTTCCCCTTCTTTGTTGTGTACTAAATCCAGAATTCTGCCTTTGTTTTAGGGCACTGAAATTGTGATATTGTTTCGCAATATAGATTGTTGGTCTTAAAAAAAAAAAAAGTTGAATAGATGATTAAAAACAAAAAAAATTCCATTGATGATTGAAACAAAAAAAGAGTTAAATTGATGATTACAAAATAAAAAAAGTAAAAAAATAAAAAATAAAATAAAATAAAAATTCCTAGTGGACGAATTGGTTGTTGAGTTGTGGTTGTCGTTGAACTTAGATTGTGTATGGGAAAGTGCTTGAGTTGGTTAATTTTTTTTTCTTTTTTTTGCACTTGAATTGGTTATTAAAAAAAAAAAAAAAAGTTGCATTGATGTTTAAAAAAAAAAAAAATTGAATTGATGAAAAAAAAAATAAAAAAATTCACAGTGGCCCAATTTGGTGATTGGAAAATTAGAGTTGGATGCTTCATTTGACATTGAATGTCTTGTTGGTTGATTTGCAGATTTTGGTTTGTCATTGGAGTAGGGTTATTGAATTTGGACTACTTCCCATATATTTCAATCTTTAAGAAATGACTCGTGTTCCTTCTTCCAAACGTTTCAAACCCTCTAAAGAGACTCCCAAAGCTGTGTGGCGCAACAAACGTCTGGATTTTGAGACTACCTTCGACATTGAAGGTACGTTTCGCCACAATGACACGACTGAATGGGCGGTGTTAGAATTTGAAAGGAGGCGTTTGTCCTGTCTTTTTAGACCAACTGCAGAGGTTGCATATCCCCGTATTGTGCGCCTGTTTTATCAGAATATGGAATGGATTAGTGATGCGCCGGACATATTAGCTACAACCATTGATGGTGTTCGAATTCACTTTGGTGTCTTAGACATAGCCCAGGCATTGGGGTGTCCACATTTGTACCCCACTGACTTGCTAATAGAGAATGGGGAGCTACGTTTTGGCAAATTCTCGGAAAAACCTACTGTGCATTCTATTGTTAAGGATATGTGTGACGGGAAGTATGGTGACAAGAAGATGACGAATTGTGCCAGCAAGTCCTCACTACCTAAGGATATGTGGTTTTTCAATTAGGTTCTGAAGCAGAATGTTTTTCCAATAGGTCATAAGGTACAGCGAGGGCAAGAATTCTTAATAGCATTGTATGCTACCCACACTGGAGCATGGTTTTCTGTTCCAGCTTTCATCTTGAACCAAATGCATAAATATTGGAAGCATTTAGTGGCGAGTGGGGATCCAAATGCGAAAAAATGAAACCTTCCATTTCTATATATTATTACCCAGCTCCTTGTCCTTTGGTGCTTCGTGGTTGATAATGATGAGATCTCTGAGGCTCAGCGGTGACTTTTGGGCTAGCACAGTGGAACTTAAGCCTTTCTCATATGCCTAGGGCCAAGAAGGAAGGTGATGGCATGGCAGCAGGTGATAGAGAGGATGTGAATGCCTTAGTTGAGGACGTCGTTGGGAAGTCTGAGGAGCAGATTGCTGATGGTGCTAGTTATGAGATAGCACAGGCTGTGTCACCACATGCAGAGGAGTCTGCAGGGGTGACTAGGACAGAGTTCAATGCCATTGTGGGGCAGTTGAGGACCGAGTTGGCTGAATCTGAGGAGCAGCGTCGAGTCAAGCATGCTGAGCTTATACAGCAGCACACCACTACCTAGCGCATGCTACGAGATTTATATGAGATTGTTTCATCGAGTCTCCCACGCACTTCCACATTGCCGCCTGATGCATGATTTCTCTTGTCTATGTTAGGCTGTTTAGATTTTTTTATTTTGAGTGGATGGGATTTTATGTGGCTATAGCTAGATTTTTTGTGATTTAGAGCTGGCTATTTTGGAAACCTGTAATTCTGAGTTTTGATGATATATTTTGGTTTCATTCATCCATATATGATTGATTTTGGCTTTATTGCTCATATTCATATAAAAAAACAAAAACAAAAAAACAATACTAAATAAAAAAAATAATGAAATAAATAAAAAATAATTAAAAAATAAAAATTGCAAAGTATCATTCCGTCTTGCTAGAGACGTTAAACTTAGCCAATTATTTATTTATTTGTAGGTTGTGTATATATGTTCTTTTTCTTTGTTTCTTTTACAATTATAAAAAAAAAAAAAATAACCAAAAAAAAAAAAAAAAAAAAAAAAACTAAACTAAAAAAATTAAAAATAAATTAAAAAAATTCAAAAATGTGTTATCGGTATGCCCTTATGACTAGTTATGAATGTTTTCAGATTTTATCAAGGGTTTCATCTCATATCTCTTTGCATTGTGTTATATATTATTTTGAACTGTATGAATTGCTTATCCCATGTGACATTTGATGTGAGTTTGCTAGTATGGTTATACAGCTAGATTTTTGCATCTAAGCTTGGGGGAGACATCTTTCCTACTGGATCAATGCCGGATTTCATAATCTTTGCCATCACGGTACTCTTTCCATTATTTTTCATTATTCTCATTGCACATTGAGGACAATGTACAGTTTATGTTTGGGCGTAACGTCATCATGATTCATTTTATTTAAGTTAAGCTTTAAATGCATGATGCGATTTGAGATGTGTTTAGTAATGATTTCGAACTTTTGAAGCATAGTGCCTTTGAAAAGCAAGTTGTTCGCGTCTAATATTTCTTGTATGCTCTAGGATGCCATTTAGGGGTAAATTTTTTATTTTTGATATCATGTTTGCTCTTGTGGTACACATCATCTTGTTAGTTGAAAATGCTTTGAGAGTTTATTTTAGAATTCTACACTTGCACTTGCGTACACTAGCATTCAATTTGTGGGGTACATGCTTAGTTGATTATTGTTTTGGTTTATCCCAATTGAGCTAGTATGCTTTGAAAACTTTCATTCTTGATAAAATGACCTTGCAAAGAAAAGAAATAAAAGCACTCACCAAAGGTGAAGAAAAAAAAAAAAAAAAAAAACTGCATTCTTTTAACATGTCAACTGATTAAAAAGGAAGACAAGGAAATAATGTAAGATATATGATTAGTTTGAGTTCGTAGCTTAGCCATTTCGAGTCATTACGCCCTTAGGAGTGTCTTTACACTTAACGCCCTAAGACCATCTAGTTTGGGAGTCATTGGCTCAGCGCTTGTTACATGGGGTGATTAGAGAGCTTAAGGAACTTGGACATTGCACATGATCATACATAAAAATAAAAAAAAAAAAAAAAAAAAATGGTGAATTGCACTACACTTAGTTTAATTATCGTTAAGTAGTTGATTCATGCTTGAAATTGATGGTTTACACTTTTCATTGCAGTTGTTAGTCACATTTGGTTTACACATTATTTCCTCCCCAATTAGTTGAAAGTGAGTGAGTTAGGGAATGTGCTTAGTGGTGAATCCTACACCCTAAGTCTCTTTCCAATCTTTTAAACTCTACTCTTTATTTGCATCATTTAGTTTAAAATTAGTCTAATCACAAAACCAAACCTTTTTAGCAATCACATAAGTACTAAAGTAGAATTCAATTCTGAAAAACCTATAATTGTTTAGATCTCTTGGGACGATCCTTGCTCACTTTATACTCCATAGTATAAGTGTTTAGTGGTTTTATAAATTTTAAATATGGTGCTCACTTGACATTATTTCTAAACCTAAAGTGTTGTGCATTATTTTGTGCATACGCTCGGTCGCACCAATCCACACCCCTAAAGAAGAAAGTGCACAAATGGCATGCATTTCTAGGAAAGTAAAAATACACGTTTCTAAGAAATCATATATCATGAGTGCATGCAAAAGTGGAAGAAAAATCGAACACGAAAAGTGAGATTGTGCCAACAAAGTGACAAATGGGAAAAAGACAAAAGGTGAATAGTGTCCAAAAAGTAAAAATGTGGAAATGACTTGGTTCTTTAAAGGAAGTTGTCAATCCAAACGAAATAGTCTCAGAAACCATTTCCAAGCACTCGAGACAACACCTAGTGACGAGAAACATAACTCGGAAAAAAAATTAAATGAAGAAAATTTATCTGTAAAATTTAAGAAAAATGAAAGAAAGGATAATGACCGGGTTATTACAAATTAAGTCTTGGCATATTGTTTAACATACTATAATTTGAGAACATTTAGATGATTTTAAAAATCTAGAGGTTTTAATTTAAAGAATTAATTAAAATCTATTTAATGGCTCCATTAGCTTAATTAAGTTTTTAACTTAATATTTGTAATGACTAAGACTTGGTTAGTAGCATATATTAATTTGGGACCATTTGGAGTTGCTTTAGAATCTAGAGATTTAATTATCATGATTTAATTAAATTCTATTTTATTGTTCCAATGACCTAATTAAGTTTTTAAATTGATATATGTAATGATCAAGTTATGTTGTATAACATATATTAATTATGAGATTTGAAACCTAGAGAAATTAATTAGTTTACTTAATTAATTTCTGTTTCTATTGCATTAATGATTAAATCATGTGTTTGATATTGGTTGTATGTTTAAACTATAATTTTGGACTTGTAATGGATTCATGAGTTTATGTTTTCATTATTGAATTATATTGTTATAGCGTGTAACGAATCGCACGCTGAATATTTCTATATATGATGTTGTTATAGCGTATAACGAATCGCACTATGAAGATTCAACATTTGTCATACTATAGTAGTTGTGGACTTAGAGTTTGTGTTGTGTGGTTCTAACCTACTTGTGCATGGAAGGTAGTTTCGTGCATTATTTAAATTGCGTATAAGTTGTGAACTTATTTATTGATTTTGGAGTCGCTTGGGACATTTGGCTCTAATACGGGAGGTATGAGGTCTCCCCATTTTATAGTGCCCACTAGGGTGGTATTCTTAGTAGGTTAGTGCCCGGAATAACCGTTTAGGTCTTGGTTTTACTCCGATATTTGATGTCCAAGTCTTTCACTATTTGATTTCGCATTCAATTTCAAGTTGGCAACCAATATTTAATTGTGACTTGTGATTTTAGTTATTGGCGATTTGATGTTGTTAAACACATTTATGCATTATGATATTAATGAATCATCGCAGTTTTAATGTTGTTAAGTACATTTAGGTATCGTGATTTTCAATGAATCATTGCAAATTTTGATGTTTTTAAGTACATTTATGCTATATTATTCAAATGTAACTTAGGAACGATCTTATAAATTCATTTGGAATATACACGTTAGGTGGCATGACCCACTTTAGTTATTTTCACATATTAGATTTCAAGTTGATAAATTTGAGAATCTATATCTTGTTACCTTGTATAACGTGCTTCTATGTTATTTAAATTGTATGAATGATATGATTTGTGATAGAAATGTTTTAAGGTAGCTTTGGATGCTCCTTGGGTCTCACTTTGACATAGACGTTAGGTGGAATGAACCACAATGATTAAATTATGCAAACTTGTAAAACGTTAAGTCTTTGCATACGCATCTCCTACGAGTAGCTTTATGTTACTCACCCCAAAGCTACCGAGGACATTTTTTAGGTATAGAATTCAAGGTTGAGATTCTCATTATGCTTGGATGATTTGTGGACTTGAAGGTTCCCATTCTTGTAAAGGTTGGCTTGAAATGCCACTTGTAGCCTTATATGTCAAAATGTGTATATTTTATTTTAAACATGTAATATGTACATAAGTACACTCTTCGTAATGTATTTGACATGTATGAGGTGAGGCCATAGGCCAATGATATCTAATTTGCATTCTATGCATTTTCAGTTTCAAGGTTTATTATGGAAATATTGAAAAATGTCAAGTCATT
This sequence comes from Cornus florida, assembly GCF_030987335.1. Taxonomy (NCBI): domain Eukaryota; kingdom Viridiplantae; phylum Streptophyta; class Magnoliopsida; order Cornales; family Cornaceae; genus Cornus; species Cornus florida. Next base: position 9,096 of record NW_026775579.1, read on the forward strand.
GCTTCATCATGTTTGCATCTGGTGTGGGAATTCCAATCTTATTCTTTCATAGGGTCTCATTAATCATGCATGAGGTGTGGCCAAAGGCCAAACACCATTTTGTTTTATGTTTTGCATTTTGGTTTCATTTATTGCATTTTAAGGCAATTTTATGAAAATTGAGGTTTGAGAGCTCATATTTTGCATTGGGGATATTTTGAGGCCATGGACCATTGGAGCGCATCTTAAATGTCTTTTTACGTTTGCGTGCATGTCTATATTTCACAAAACTCTTAAATTTTAGTTTTGGAACCTTCATGGGGGCGGTTTATAAGTTTTTATGAAAATTCATACATTGGAGCATGATATATGGATTCTTTTTGGTTTAGCATGTTTTAAATGCTTAATTGTGACCTTGGCATGTTTTAAAACTTGTTCCGGAACATATGGGATGCATGCATAGCATTTGTTTTAGCCCATGCACCTTCCCCAGACATTGCAGCAGTAGCTTTTGCTGTTGTCTGTTGCGTCGGTCGGTTGACAAGAACCATCAGCTGGCTGACAAACCCTTGAGACCAATTCCAGTATGTTTATTGGTGAAAAAGTCGTTTCAGTCGGCTGATGATTGAGCTTCAATCGGATGATAATTGAGTTTTGGCAAGTTGGTCCTTGGCTTCAGTCGACCGATCCTCCCTGGGGTTTTCCCTTTTTAGTTTTCCTTGGACAGTTTTGTTGCACCAACTTCAGAAGGTCATATCTCACTCATTTTTAATCCAAATTTGCTCATTCTTGAGTCTAACTTCAAGAGCTTGAAGTTAGATTTCCAATGGTACCAACCTTACACTAAAAATCCAACCGTAGTGAGAGTTATCCCAGTTTTAGTGAGATAGGGTCGTGGTATCTCTTAATCAAAGGATGCCTCCTTGTTATATTTTTGTATCTTTTCTGTCCGGATTCTGAATCAGGTAATTCTTGAGTCTAACTTCATTCATTTTTTGTTGTCTTTCCAATGGTGTGCACGGTGGCACCCATTTAAGTTTGAAATGACTACTTTACCCTTAGTTTATTTTTTATCAGGTTTGAAATCCTTACTTCAGTACTTGACTCATTTAAGTTCCGTGGCTTCATGGGGAGTCACTTTGGTGCCTTAAGGATGACATACATCTCAAGAGGCCATTTTACTTCTTTCACTTCGCATTTCGGATCCGTTATCGGGTCAACTTTCAGATCATCACTTGGGTTGCAAAACTTGGACCGTCACATAGTGCGCACTATAAAATTGGGAGAACTCGTACCTCCCGTACTAAAGCTAAACTCTAGCCATGTCTTTGTAATAATGTCCTAAGTGACTCCAAAATAAATAAGTTCAAAACTTATACATGATTAAATAATGCACGAAACCACCTTCCATGCATAAGTAGGTTGAAACTACACAATCCATGCCTTAGAGTTTAAACTCTAAAATGGCATATATAACGTCAAATATGAAGTGTGCGATTTATTACACAAGACAATAATATATTCAATATTGAAAACATGTTCTTATGAATATAAATTTAATAACAATGTTATTCAATGCTTAAAACACCACCAAGTGAATACACAATAAGTCTAAATCCATGATTTATATATAGAAATAACTTCTAAAACGTAATTAAATCCATGGAACAATTAGATAGAATTTAATTAAATAAAAATAATTAAATTCTCTAAATTTCAAATCATTAAGTTAAAAATTAATATATGTTAAAAATCATTAAGTTAAATTCTCAAATTAATATATGTTAAAGAATATAACATAGTTATCAATAATATCAAGTTAAAAATTCAATTAAGTGAATAGAACACTTAAAAATAAAATTAATTAATCTAATTAATTAATTTCCTCTAGATTTTAAAACAACTTCAAATGTCTTCAATTTAATATATGTTAATAAACATATCAAGGCCTAATTTAATAGCATGTCATAATTTAATTCCATCACATATACAACCATGTGAATTAAATCTTACACAAAGAAAATAATTAAATTAAATTATAGATTATGAACAAAAGCATGTATAGAAGTTGTATAAGTATCAATAGCATGTAAGATAACAAAGATGTAAACCTATATAACATCCCCTATCTCAATTTGAGATGAAAATCTCAAAAGCCACTAAAATGAAACCGCACCGAATCCTAAGATACTTCGGGGTTTTGTCAGGGACAACACGGTGATCATTAAACACCAAGGAGGTCTTACCAAAATCCTAACTTGGCTTCAAATCCGAACTCAAAAAATGGCTAAAATGGAATTCCAATAAGGGGAAAAAGAAGATCTCACCAAGGCCCACAATAAACGCTAAGGCCCTACGGCATTTACCACGAGGGAAGAGTCCGAAAAAAGAAGAAGAAGGGTGGCAACCCCTTGGCTACCATGGCTGCCGGCCAAGAGAGAGAAGAAGAACAAGAAAAGTCTACTTTTTCTTATTTCACCTCCTATTTATAGAAAAACCCTAAAAGTATTCCGAACGGGTCCCGCCGAGTCCGGAAAAGTGGAATTCGCGCAGACATAGTCAATTGGTAAAACTCCATGAACAAAAAAGAACCAAAATGAGAAAAGATGAATAACAGAAGAAACGACGTCAAAAACCAAGTCCCGAGCAAAAAGATATGCCCCGAACAAGTTCGGCGGCAATCGGGTTCAAAAACCCTAAAACTGGGAAAAAAAAACAACCAAAAAGAACTTCTAAGAGTACACGACTCGACAAAAAGTGAAAATGAATCCCGTACGAGAATCTAGGCTCAAAATGAGGCTTTTTGCAATAATTTTCATTAATTGCACAATGGCCCTTACAAAAAGTGATAACTACACTAATTACCCAGAATGAAAATATCTTCCAAAATTATTTTCTTAAAAACCCTTAAAATAAAATATCTCCAAAAGATATTTATAAAAAACACCCTAAGAAAAGGAAATGTTTCTGAAAAACTATGCATCAATGCTCCTATGGACACCGGGAGCAACCAGAGTATTTTTCTACAAAAGTAAAGATATGTATTTCGTGGAAACCACTTAGAATGAAGGTACGTGAAGTCAAAAACGAAATCCGAATACAAAAAGTGAGGTTGTGCCAAAAAGTGACCAACGGGGAAAAAGACGAAAAGTGAATAATGTCTAAAAAGTAAAAATATGGAAATGACTCGGTTCTTAAAGGAATTTGTCAATACAAAGGAAAGAGTCTCGGAAATCATTACCGAGCACTCGAGACTATACTAAGTGACAAGAAACCGAACTCAGAAAAGAAAAGATCAATGGGAAAAAAAAATATATGTGAAATTATGAGAAAAATGAAAGGAATGAAATGACCGGGTTATTACAACCTACCATCCTTAAAGGGATTTCTTCCCCGAAATCTGAAACATATAGAAGAGAATCGAGCAAGATCGAAGCAAGGTCAAGCTAAAGGACAGATCATAAGGTGCTAAAGGACAACTCTAAAAGCCTGAAGATCATATGAAGGAATGCAAAAACCAAGAACTGAGTAACATTTCGCAAACGAATCGGCATATTAACCCAAGGTCAATCTCCAAGAGAATCCCAAGATAACGACAAATCGAATCAAGACAGATGGCTAAGAATTACATAGCAGTACAAAAAATGACCAGAACCCGCCCACACTTACTCATCAGTAAGGTAACATGACAGTATAAGGCACTAGTTCATAACATGCCCCCAACAGGTCAACCCAGAAAGAAACTTGTCGAAACAAATAACATCAATGTCGAAAATGATCATTACCAAAAGCACTATGAAAACAAGGTGTAACGGCCCACTCCACCACATGGTATGATATTGTTCGCTTTAGGGGTAAAAACTAAGAGCAAAATCGTGCGGACTCAGGCCCAAAGCGGACAATATCATACCATGTGGTGGAGTGGGTCATTACACAAGGCATCGGCGAGAGTTGGGGTAGCTAATCCTAAAATTCTAATAACAATGTCTTTGGCACCATTACGCTTAAGGCCTTAAATCCCTAACGCTGGCATAACAAACGACTCCCATATCTGAAAATGCTACTACAACAACACTAGTTACGAATTCACAGCCTGACAAGTCTATGCCCTCAATCCAATGGATCGGACCTACAAAACCGAAAACCTAAGCACAGATCTGAAATAGACCTACTGTAAGGCTACATACAGAAGACAAAACGCTGGGTCAAAATCCCTATAATGGACAACTAAAACCTCAAAACACAATTCTACTACGTAGCTCACATATCTCTATCCCAACAACCACGGTCACAAAACCCTAATATAAGTGCAGGAAAGATGAAACAGTATAAACCAAATACTCGTATAGTAGATACTCATAAAATTAAATGACATAAATCAAATAATACCTTAGTACTAAACACACAGTATACATAAGGTAAACTAAATAAACCACCTATCACATAGGGGTCAAACAAACGATGACACGCTATACACCATTAATGGCATTAGCATGTTAAACGGATACAGTATATGAAAACGTATCATCTATATCCTCACATGGACTACCACATAGTCATATATCCTAAACATGTTTCTAAGGCATGCTCGAAAACAATAGGGCTCATAAACAAGTAAAAGTGATCTTACAAAATGAATTTTCATAAAATAAGAAGAAAGGAATGGAATGCCTCTCAAAAGGATAACCTTCCAGAAAACGTAACATAAAAACTGGACGAGTCAAATCTCTCACTATGAGGATAGGAATCATTCCCCCCAATGACCATTAAGGTCCTTGAGACATAGGGTTAGCAAGACTTTCCCAAGACCAGCTCATACCCTGATAAAATCCCAACACCACACGAAACAAGACAACAACGAAATGGATAGCCCTAATGCTAACCGTTACGAGACATCAACAAGAAAACCCCCAATCTAAGATGTCAATGAGTTTGATAGGAACTCTACAGGATTCTACTAGGACCCTAACACAATGCCCTAAGTCTCCAAAGACAAGGGAGAGTAATTAATTGCACCAACGGAATTAATTACACGAAACTGCTCACATTCCAACCGTAGCTCGCAAGAGCTGTCCAAGGCAACACAAGAAGGATTCTAGGTCAACACACCTATCTAAATCCCAAAACCATCATCCGAAGAAAACAAGACACGAGAACCTTACCCTGAGGCTCACAAAGTAATTTCCCGACTCTCCAAGGAAGAACTCGAGTTAGTCCTGACTTATCGTCCCATGACGCTAGAAACAAAGACCTCAATGACATCATGACGTCAAGACCGCTACGAAGTCCTAAGAGATAACACTAACACCTCTAACACCACTATGACTACATCACAAAGAGACAAAGAAAATGAGATGAAATTGTGCTTCCATGGCCTACGTCTCATCTCACAAAATGGAGACTATAACACTACGCTCACCTGAGCCCTAACGAGAAGACTCTCCACGAGTCAAGACTATGACGCTATATGTGTGAAAAGGAAATGAGATTAAGAAGAACATGAGTTATTATGATCAAATACAACTCACACTATGAATAAATCAACACTGAGCACCCTTTCGGCACTTTTCGACACTGAGCACCCGTTTGGCACTCTTCAACACTGAGCACCCTTTCGATACTCTTCAACACTGAGCTCCCGTTCAGCACTCTTCAACACTGAGCTCCCGTTCAGCACTCTTCAACACTGAGCACCCGTTCGACACTCCTCAACACTGAGCACCCGTTCGACACTCCTACAAAGTCGGTCATTCTGACCTACATAGTCAGGCATTCTGACTTACATGGTCAGGCGTTCTGACCTACATGGTCAAGCATTCTGACTTACATGGTTAGGCGTTCGGACTTACATGGTCAGGCGTTCTGACCTACATGGTCCGGCGTTCTGACCTACATGGTACAAGGTCAGTCGTTCTGACTCACAACGTCGGTCGTTCTGACTCACAAGGTCGGTTATTCTGACTCATAAGGTCAACTGTTCGGACTTACATGGTCAGGCGTTCTGATCTACATGGTCAGGCATTCTGACCTACATGGTTATGCGTTCAGACTTATATAGTCAGGCATTCTGATCTACATAGTCAGGTGTGCTGACGGAAGGGTTATGACCCAAACTGAACTTTAGCCACTGGAATTGATCTCGAGCATGTGTCAGCTGGCTAATGGCTCTTATCAGCCGAACAACATAACAGAAAGCAACAATCAGCTAAACGACGAAACAGAAGGCAATAACCAGCCGAACGACAAAACAGAAAGCAACAATCAGCCGAACGATAAAATAGAAACAAGTTTAAGGCTAACCTTAAGGCTATACATGCATTCCAAATGATCCGAAACAAGCTTAAAAACACACTTGTGAACTTTAAAATTTATGGCCCTTGGCCTCATGTTATACATACAAAATGAATGTCAATAGGTGTGTTTAGGCACACATTACATACCCGAAATTGAAAAATGTCATGTTAAACCAAACATTACATAATAACTTCGAAAGAAAAGATAAACATGCTAACACTTGTATGTGAAAAAGAATACAGTCAACAATTTTTCAATTCTACATATCACCCAAGGCAATTACAATCCCCAAATTTTGAATCATGTACTTGAAAAATGACCCCGATAACTTTTGGGTGAGTAACATAAAGCTACTCGTAGAAGATAAGCATGCAAGGACCTAACGTTTTACATAAATATCACATTAATGTAAACAATACAAAAGGTTATGCCACCTATTGTCTATGTCAAAGGTGAGATCCAATGAGCATCTTAAGCTACCTTAAATCACTTTTAATATAAATCACGTCATTCATGCAATTTAAATAATATAGAAGCATGTTATACAAGGCAACAAGATATAGATTCTCAAAGTTATCAACTTGAAATCTAAAATACGAAAACAACTAAAGTGGGTCATGCCACCAAACGTATATGTTCCAAATGAATCTATAGGATCATTCCTAAGCTACATTTGAACATTTTAAGATAAATGTAGTTAATAACATCAAAGTTTGCAATGATTCATTAAAAATCATAATGCTTAAATTTACTTAACAACATTAAGATTGCGATGATTCATTAAAAATTATAAAGCATAAATGTACTTAACAATAATAAAATTGTGATGATTCATTAAAAATCATAATGCATAAATGTACTTAACAATATTAAATTGCCAATAACCAAAATCACAAGCTACAATTAAGTATTGGTTGTCAATTTGGAATTAAATGCCAAATCAAATAGTGGAATACTTGGACATCAAATCTCGGATAAAGCCAAGACCTAAATGGTTATTCTAGGCAATAACCCGCTAGGAATACCACCCTAATGCGCACTATAAAACAAGGAGAACTCATACTTCCAGTACTAGAGCTAAACTCTAGCCTTGTCGTTGTAACAGTGTCCCAAGTGACTCCAAAATAAATAAGTTCTAAACTTATACATAATTAAATAATGCACAAAACCACCTTTCATGCACAAGTAGGTTGAAACCACATAATCCATGCCTTAGAGTTTAAATTCTAAAATGACATATATAATGTCAAATACGAAGTGTGCGATTCTTACATAAGACAATAATATATTCAATATTGGAAACATGTTCTCATAAATATAAATTTAACAACAATGTTATTCAATGCTTAAAGCACCACCAAGTGAATACACAACAAGTCTAAATCCATGATTTATACATAGAAACAACTTCTAAAACGTAATTAAATCCATGGAACAATTAGATAGATTTTAATTAAATAAAAATAATTAAATTCTCTAGATTTCAAATCATTTCCAAATGGTCTCAAATTAATATATGTTAAAGAATATAGTATGGTCTTCAACAATATCAAGTTAAAAATTCAATTAAGTGAATAAAACACTTAAAATAAAATTAATTTTTTTTTCCTGAATACTTAAAATAAATTTAATTAATCTAATTAATTAATTTCCTCTAGATTTTAAAACAATTTCAAATGTTCTCAATTTAATATATGTTAATAAACATATCAAGGCCTAATTTAATAGCATGCCACAATTTAATTCCATCACATATACAACCATGTGAATTAAATCTTACACAAAGGAAATAATTAAATTAAATTTTAGATTATAAACAAAAGCATGCATAGTAGTTGTATAAGCATCAATAGCATGCAAGACAACAAAAATGTAAACCTATAACATCCCCTACCTTAATTTGAGATGAAAATCTCAAAAGCCACTAAAATGAAACCGCTCCGAATCCGACGATACTTCAGGGTTTTGTCGGGGACAACACAGTGATCAATAAACACCAAGGATGTCCTACCAAAATCCTAACTTGGATTCAAACCTGAACTCAAAAAATGGCCAAAACGGAATTCCAATAAGGGGGAAAAGAAGATCTCACCAAGGCCTACAATAAACACTAAGGCCCTGCGGCATTTATCACGAGGGAAGAGGCCGAAAAAAGAAGAAGAAGGGTGGCTGCCCCTTGGCTGCCATGTCTGCCGGCTAAGAGAGGGAGGAAGAAGAAGAAAATTCCACTTTTTTTTATTTTTTTTATTTCACCTCCTATTTATAGAAAAACCCTAAAAGTGTCCCGAACGAGTCCCACTAGGTCCGGAAAAGTGAAATTCACGCAGACGTGCTCGAACATCAAAACTCCATGAACAAAAAAGTACTGAAATGAGAAAATATGAATAACGAAAGAAATGGTGTCGAAAACTGAGTCTCGAGTAGAAAGATATGAATCAAATAAGTTCGGCGGCAACAGGGTTCAGAAACCCTAAAATTGGGAAAAAAATAACCAGAAGGAACTTCTAAGAGTACATGACTCGATGAAAAGTGAAAATGAATCCTGTATAAGGATCCAGGCTAAAAACGAGGCATTTTATAATAACTTTCATTAATTGCATAATGGCCCCTACAAAAAGTGATAACTGCACTAATGATCCAGAATGAAAATATCTTCCAAAAATATATTTTTAAAAACCCCTAAAATAAAATATCTCTAAAAGATATTTATGAAAAACACTCCAAGAAAAGGAAATGTTTCTGAAGAAATATACATCCATGCCCCTATGGACACCGGGAGTAACCAGAGTACTTTTCTACAAAAGCAAAGATACGTATTTCTTGGAAACCACTTAGAATGAAGGTACATGAATTCAAAAACCAACTCCGAACACAAAAAGTGAGGTTGTGCCAAAAAGTGACCAACAGAGAAAAAAACGAAAAGTGAATAGCGTCCAAAAAGTGAAAATATGGAAATGACTCGGTCCTTAAAGGAAGTTGTCAATCGAAAGAAAAGAGTCTCGGAAACCATTATTGAGCACTCGAGACGACACTAAGTAACGAGAAACCGAACTTAGAAAAGAAAAGATCAACGGAAAAAAGATATCCGTGAAATTTTGAGAAAAATGAAAGGAAGGAAAATGACCGGGTTATTACATTTCTTGGGAACTTGTAAGATTGGAAGTAATGATCACCGGGAGAGTGTCATTTAAACCTAAGAAAGCATACTTGAGCTTGTCCGATAGTGGCTTAAGCTCAAGCTTAAAGGGAGACTCTAAGGAAGGAATAGGCAGAGTACTAGAAAATGGAGGAAGAGGCTCAAGTCTAGATTTCTATGGAGGAAAATCTGTGATAGGAGTGGAGTTGAGCAATGAATTTACTTAAGCTATTGAAGATTCGATATCGAAATCTTCATAATTAAAGTGATTCAGACAAGCTTCTAAAGGATCCTTTGATATAATAGTTGGGAGTGATTCCTAAACCAACTCATCAATGACATCAAGGAAGAAGCATTCACTGTTGTAGACACTAAAACTTTAATAGACTTTGGTTTTGACAAATTGACCCATCAAATATGGGTTTAATGTTTAATTAAGTTATTTAACTGCCCCAAGCTTAGTCCACTTTAATTATTTAATTAGCCCAGCCCAGATGATTAAATGAAAAGATAATTATTCCTAATAAAATATATTTGAAAAATTTATTTTTAAGGATAATTATCATAATATAACCGGCCCGACCTAGTTATAATTTTATCCTTATCAGGAGATGATACGTGTCATCATCCTATTAATCCAATAAGCTTATAAATATAGGCCTAGAGGAAGAAGGAAAGGGACAAAAAATTCAGAATTCTAGAGAGAAATATAGAAACTATGCCAATACTCATCCCCAACATCCAAACCTAAAGCCAAAGAACACCAAGCACATCAAATCGTGCTGTTCTTCATCAAATTTTACGGTAATCAATAACAAGCGCATCAAATCGTGCCGTTCTTCATCCAAATTCCACGGTAATTCAAGATCAAGCTCGTGTAGCCCTTAAATACCAACAAAAGAGATCGAATCAGAGGACTTTCTTTCTTTTGCAAAAGAATATTACATAGGATTGTACTCAAATTTTTACAAACTAATAAAATTCTATTGTGTTCCCTATTTTGTTATTTATTTGCAGACTACAAAATTTGTGTGTGTAAATTTTTGGCACGCCCGGTACGACCTCCTTTGCCTTTCATCTCTTTCTCCTACCATCAAGTTTCTTCTCTGTCAGATTCTATGGCTCCCCCTAAGACTCAAATAGACAAGAAAGCCCCAAAGAACATCGGTGCTGCAAAGGCCAATACCCAAACCACCATGAAAAGTGGCACGAAGACCAAAAATGCTTCAAGTGATGGAAGTACCTTGGCGGGCCCTATGACATGGAGCAAATCCCAGGCAATCGCTTTATCCAAATGTCAGCAAGACTTGGTGAAAGTTAATCCTACAAAGCCGGCGAACATGAAAACTCAATATGTTAAGAACCTTGACATTGTTCCAGAAGAGATTCCACCATCAAATTCACCTTATTCCATCTCTGATGCTTACTCTAGTGTCGGTTCACCCCCAGAATGACCACGTTAGACTTTGAAGCAGTCAATTACTTCAATTAACGTTGACTCTCAAGGCCTATCATACTTAGATGTGGTCGCTGCTATGATGACTGGAGCTGACATAGTGGAGGAACAACTAACAACTATGTCTCATGCCATTGAGAACCTCACAAAGACTGTTGAAGAGAGAGTCTTGCAAATCACTACACTGATGAACAAATTAGAAGTTTAGACCTTCGGTGAATCACCAGTACCGTCTGGGAATCCTATAGCTTCCACAGCAGTGTCGTCTGGAATCCTACATCTTCCACAGCAGTGTTATTTGGGAATCTTACAACTTTCACACCACCACCATTTGGGAATCTTACAGCTTCCACAGCAATGTCGTCTAGGAATCCTAATTCTACGGCACTCGGCACTCGCATGGAGGACCCTAGACAGACGCCCGTGACATAATAGGCGGCTAGTCAAACTAATCATACTTATTCAGTCTCTTCATTATCTGTTGAACAATTGCAAGATATGATAATGAATACAATCCGAGCCCAATATGGAGGCATCTCACAGAGCACCCTCATGTACTCAAAGCCCTATACAAAAAGAATCGATAGTATGAGGATGGATGTAGGATACCAGCCTCCGAAGATTCAGCAATTTGACGGAAAATGTAACCCAAGTAACATATTGCCCATTTTGTCGAGACTTGCAACAATACCAGAACTGACGGGGACTTACTAGTTAAACAGTTTGTTCGCTCCCTTAAAGGAAATGAGTTCGAGTGGTACACCGACCTAAAGTCAGAATCAATTGATAGTTGGGACCAAATGGAATAAGAATTCTTGAATAGGTTCTATAGCACTCGTCGTACTGTTAGTATGATAGAATTGAATAGCACGAAGCAATGGAAGGATGAGCTTATAATCGACTACATTAATCGGTGGCGAACACTCAATCTTGACTACAATGACCAATTATCAGAAATCTCTACTATGGAGATGTGTATGTAGGGACTACATTAGGGTCTTCTTTACATTCTCCAAGGCATAAAACCTTGCACATTTGAAGAATTGGCTACGCGTGCCCATGACATGGAGATCAGTATAAAATCCCATGACGGTAAATGTCTGGTGCCCATAGAATCACGTAAGGATAAGAAAGACTGGAAGAAGAACAACAAGTCATCAAAGAACACTACTAAAGAATCTATAATTATCTCAACTACCCCAGTCAAGATATCTGTTAAAGATAACAAGAAAGATGATAAAAAGTCTTGCCAGTTTCAAGAGAGGGAAAAACAGTGTCCTACGCTAAAGGAATTAGAGAAGAAGGAATATCCATTCCCCGATTTTGATGTTCCTGGCATATTGGAATGCTTACTCGAAAGTAAAATTATAGAACTCCATGAATGCAGACGCCCTCAAGAGATGGGATGTGTTAACGACCCAAAATACTGCAAATAACATCATATTGTCAATCACCCAATCAAGAAGTGTTTTATCTTCAAGGAGGTGGTGATAAATCTGGCAAAACAAGGAAAAATCTTGTTGGACACAGACAAAGTTGTAACTTTAAATCATACTACTACTACTTTGACAACCTCTGTCGTGGGGAGTGCTTGTTCTCAACCTTCAAATTATGAGGTATATTGCATAACCATCCAATTTGGCTCATTGGAACCAATCCCCATCTATGTTGGCCAAGGAAGTATATTTGATGTTCCTCATTTGGAAGAGTCTTTCCTTAGGATGATGAAGAAGGATGGACTTTAGTGACAAGAAAGAAACCATGGAAGCAACGAGCTAACATTTCTCAGCCTAGTTATTCTAACAGGGGGCAAAGGAAGAAGAAACCTCAATATTGTCATAAAAAGTATGGCTATAATAGAAAATGGGTCAAGAAGACACAGTCATCCAAACACGCCTCTACGAGCAAAGGGATCCAGAAGCCCATTACTTTACAAGAGTTCTTTCCAAGAGGATATCTAGATGACGAAGTTATGACAGCTTACATAGTTTCAACTGAGAAAACGAGCCCTGATGATGAGAATAGTGAGGATCAAGATGAAGCCCAGACTGTGGAGAACCATGCAAAGGATGTAGCCATTATTGAAAAGTCCGATGATGATAAAGTAGTTGGAGGTATGCTTGATTCATGTTATGCGCCAATTGTTTTCACTGACGAGGATCTTCAGTTGGGTTCAAAGCCACATAATTGTCCTTTCTTTGTTTCCAGTTACATAAGAGAACAAAAAGTTACTCGAATTCTTGTTGATAGTGGATCAGCAGTGAATCTGATGCTAAAATTTATGATGAAAAATCTCGGCGTCACAATCGATGAGTTATCTCGTAGCCATCTTATTATTCAAGGTTTTAACCAATGAGGACAGAGAGCTATTAGCATAATTCGGGCGAAGCTAACTATTGGCGGGCTCCAAGCTGAAACCTTATTCCACGTTATTGATGAAAAGATGTCTTACAATTTGTTGTTGGGAAGGCCTTGGATACATAGTAATGGCATTATTCCATCGACTCTTCATCAGTGCTTTAAATTCTACAAGAATGGCGTATAAATGATTGTAATGGACTATAAACCATTTACAGAAGCAGAATCTCATTTTGCCGATGCCAAGTTCTATATCAATCCCGATACACCTTTGGAAGTGCCCAACCCAAGCCATCCATCTACACAAGAGGTCCAATTTACAAAAACAAAAGAAGCATTGAGTGACCCATTAGATGTTTCAGTGACAGATGTTATAAAGGTGGCTAAAACGCGAGAGGTCTCGATAAAAGCACAACGGACAAAACCTATTTTGAAGTATGTTCCAAAATTTTAACGATAAGAAGGGCAGTCACCTGTCATTGAGATACTTGAAACCAAGGAATTTAAAGTGAAAATGTCGCAAACCAAGGAAAAAGAAGATATGCAAAAGCTGCAAGGAGAGTTAACTCTTTCTCGCACTAAGATTCAAAAGTCTTCACCTTCCAAGCCTCTGTTAAAAGGGTTCATGCGGCCGTCTCAATCTCTGGTCGAACATGGATCACTTCCAAAACAAAGGACTGATGAAGGATTTGATCCTAAAGCATACCAACTTTTGGCTAAATTGGGGTATGATTTTACAAATCCTGCAATCCTTGGAAAACTTAATTCAGAGGTCACCAGTGAGAAAGTGCATGGCTTCAATGAGACGCAGAAGAAGTTTAAAGAATAAAGGCATAAGATCATTCCACCCAAGTCCAGTCTCGGTTTCATAGCTTTTAAGCCACTTCGAATTCAAATCACAAAAAGGATAAGAAGTTAAATAATTTTTACATTGGGTTTAAAGAAGTTAAGGATGAACAAGACCAGTAGACTATGCATCAAAAATCAGTCTTCAATCGTATAGGAGCTCCATTTTCTCAAACTTCTGTATTCAACAGGTTGTCTAGCCAAAAATCAAACGTCTCAAGTTCTCATGTCAGTAGTTTACCTCATACCTCTATTTTTAATAAAATGAGCTTTCATGACCAAGGAGGAAAATCTCCACAACCTTAATCTCAAAAGTCAGTATTTTCTTGAATTGGTACTATCAATGATGCATCGTTAAGAAGCAACAAGAGTGGAAAGTTAGAGGAAGCTAACATCGACGTGGTGAACAACAGTAAAGTTCGGAGCCTGGTGCCTTCGCGAATGAAACGTGAGACAGAGGTAGATGTCACCAATGATGTTACACTAATGGCTCGAAGGTGAACCATTGTATTCACTAATCAATCAGAAGAAGTGGATAGAACATAAGACATTGGTGAATCATCTTGTATTACTTCATACCATATCATTGTTGAAGAGGAACCTGACTCTGAACAACCAGATGACATCGAGAATGCTCCACCAACACTGAAAGACAGGGGGTAGGCTACTGTTGATCAACTCAAGGAAATTAACTTAGGGACTGATGATCAACCCAAACTAGTTTTCGTTAGTGCATTCCTAAACCCCTCAGAAGAAAATGATTACTTTCAATTATTGTCTGAGTACAAGAATATCTTTGCTTGGACATACAAAGAGATGCTCGGTCTTGACCCTAAAATTGCAGTGCACAATCTTGCTGTCAAACATGGGACACGTCTGATTAAACAGTCTTAACGTTTCTTCCATCTAGACCTAGTTCCGAGGATAGAGGAAGAACTCAACAAATTGATTAAAGTAGGGTTTATTCGTGAAGTCAAATATCCAACATGGATTTTGAGCATTGTTCCAGTGAAGAAGAAAAATGGACAGATTTGAATCTGTATGGACTTTAGTGATTTGAATGAGGTATGCCCAAAAGATGGTTTTTCTCTTCCCATCCCCGAGTTCACTGTAGATGCAACCACAGGGCATGAAGCTCTCTCTTTCATGGATTGTTACTCTAGGTACAATCAGATAAGACTGACTCCGAGGGATGAGGAGTTGACTGCCTTTCGCACTCCTAAAGGCATATATTACTACAAAGTTATGCCTTTCGGACTTAAGAATGCGAGAGTAATAGACCAGCGCGCCATGCAAAGGATCTTTGACAACATACTCCACAAGATTATTGAATGTTATGTTGAGGACTTGGTGGTTAAGACGAAAGAGCAAAGAAATCATTTACAGGATCTACATACAGTTTTTAATCGCCTTAGAAAATATCAACTCAAGAAGAATCCCCTTAAATGTGCATTTGGAGTCACTACAGGGAAATTCCTTGAGTACATCATACAGCATCGTGGTATTGAAATTGATCCTTATAAAGTTGAGGTCATTCAAAAGATGCCGCCACCAAATTTAGCCAACTCCTAAAGAAAGATGTTCCATTTAACTAGGACCAATCTTGCCAAAATGCTTTTGATAGCATCAAAAAGTACCTTCTCAATTCTCTGGTATTAGGAACACCTGTACCTGGAAAACCACTCATACTTTACATTGCTGCGCAAGAAGAATCACTGGGTGCCTTACTTGCACCAGTACCTGGAAAACCACTCATACTTTACATTGTTGCGCAAGAAGAATCACTGGGTGCCTTACTTGCTCAAAATAATGAAGAACATAAAGAGAAGCCCTTGTATTATTTAAGTCACAGACTCACCTCGACGGAGCAAAATTATCCTCCAATTGAAAAAACATGTCTCGCGCTTGTCTTCACCTCTAAAAAACTAGGGTATTATTTCTTGGCTCATACAATACATCTTATTACAAGAGCTGATCCTCCCAAATATATTCCGTCTAAACTGGTCCTTTTCGGATGCTTGGCGAGGTGGTCAATTTTATTCATTGAGTTTGAAATTGTTTATATGCCATGAAAAGTAGTGAAAGGACAAGTCCTAGTTGATTTCTTAGCTAACCATCCTATTCCAACCAATTGGGAAATTTTTGAAGATTTTCTTGATAAAAAAGCCTTTCTTGTGGACATCCTGCCACCATGGATGATGTTTTTCGATGGGGCAGCACGTTCAGATGGGGTAGGAACAGGTGTAGTTGTTGTCTTTTAAAAAAGACATGTTATTCCAAACTCTTTTGCACATGCTGAAAATTGCTCTAATAATGTAGCTGAATATCAAGCCTTGATCATCGGCCTTCAAATGGCGAATGAGATGAAGATCACGGATCTTGAAATATATGGAGACTCTAAATTAGTGATCAACCAACTCCTTAAAGAATATGAGGTTAAAAAAGATGATCTAATGCCGTACCATCATTATGCATCTCATTTGTTGGAATGGTTTGATAGCGTCATGCTAGAACACATTTCGAGGAAAGAAAATCAGATAGCTAATGCTTTGGCAAATTTAGCTACAACATTGGCTTTAACTGATGAGGACCTGGTAAATGTTCCTGTATGTCAATGATGGGTCTTGCCACAAGTCCTAGAAGATAAATTTGAAGAAATTAATTTAGTTTCTTGTTGGACACAAGAGGAAGAAGATTGGAGGCTCCCTATCATTGATTATCTAGACCATGAAAAGCTTCCTAAAGACCTACGCCACAAGACTGAAATACGAAGACGAACACCTCATTTCATCTACTACAACGATATGTTGTATAGGCGTTCATATGAGGGCCTTTTCTTTCGCTGCCTTAGAAGTGACAAAGCAACCCACGCAATGAAGGAGGCACATTCTGGGATTTGTGGAGCCCATCAATCTGGTCCAAAGCTTCACTTTCGTTTCAAAAGAATGGGTTATTATTGGCCCACCATGCTAACTTCATACACCAACCACCGGAGCCGTTGTACCCTATTCTGACGTCATGGCCATTTAATGCATGGGAATTAGACGTAGTTCTCTAGAAATTTCTTTAAAGGGCCACTTGTATTGAAAAACAGTTGGGTAACTGACCTTTGTGAGAAGTTTGGCTTCAAACAACATAAATCCTCCATGAACAATGCCCCTACAAATGGTCTAGCGAAAGCATTCAATAAAACTCTTTGTGAGCTATTGAAGAAAGTAGTCAATGAGATAAAGAGAGATTGGCATGAGCGAATGGAAGAAACATTGTGGGTATACGTCTACTCAAGCAACTCTGTATTCTCTTGTCTATGGCGTAGAAGCGGTTCTTCCATTGGAACAACAGATCCCTTCGTTAAGGATTGCCATACAAGTGAAGAAAATGCCATCTTACGTCTTCAAGAACTAGAAGCATTGGATGGGAAAAGATTAGAAGCTCAACAACAGCTAGAGTGTTATCAAGCTCGACTTTCTAAAGCATTCAATAAGAAAGTTTGACCTCGGTTATTTCAAGTTCGAGACTTAGTATTATCTGTTCGTCGACCAATTATCATGAATCATCGCAAGGAAAATAAATTTGTATCCAAATGGAATGGATTGTATGTTGTTTGCGAAGTTTATACTAACGAAGCCTATCTCATTATTGATGAAGACGGAGTAAGAGTGGGACCCATTAATGGCAAGTTTCTGAAGCGCTACTACCCATGAAGGCTATGCACCTGATCGTATGAGCTTAAACTACACTATACTCCTGGCCCACATGAGTTAAAACTATGATCGTAAAAAGAAAAAAAAAATGTAGTTATTTCCCCTCGAACTACACATTTGACTTGATCCCTATTACGGGTACGTAGGCAGCTTGGAGGTTTGTTCCAAGTTCATTCATTCAAAAAAAAAAAAATGTGCACAACTCCTGGCCCGCAAGAGTATAAATTGTGAACAGCTAAACAGATAAACAATGACAATATCTTTATTAACAAAAAAAAAAAATGGAGATAATAAATCATTTTTTTTATTCCTGGGATTCAAAGTTACAATTTTTGGGGATGATCAATATTAAAATTCCATAGCTAAGATTTCGTCATGTTTTTGCCATGATATCTCTTCTAGTTGCTTCACTACTTTAAGATTGTGATTAGAGATGACTTTAACTTCTTCCACTAATTTTTGATCTTCCCAAAGTTTGGTATCGGCTTCCTTCTTCTGAGATAACTGTGCATATGTCGTCATTATGAGGACCTTAAGCCCCTGAGTCTCTTCCCTGGCTTGTTGTAACTCCTTCACTAACCTAGCTTTAATTTCGGCTTCACTCAAACTAGACCGAAGTGATTGTATACGCTTAGCACCATCATCCTCTATGGACTTAGCATTGGTGAGTTGTGTATCAGTAGTGGCTAGTTGTTGGGATTGAGAGTTTGAAGTCATCATATAAGCATAAGAAGAAGATATAGCAACATAATTGGCCGCATTATTTGTGTACGAGTCAATTCGCCTCTTTAAAGCTGAATAATCTCCAGGGAGTTTTGCGAGTCCCTCATAAAGTGTTTGAAGTTTAGGTGGTCGAGACGATATTTTGTCGGTAAGAGTATCGCGTATGATACCCTTTATGAAATCAATAAAGAATAAAGCAGCACGACGACGAACATCAAGAACGATCTCTTTTACATTGAAAATTAACATTTTGGAGGGGGTAATACGATGCAAGGGTGGACCCTATTCTCTTAAAGGCAAGTGAAGGATAGCTATACAATCTATACCAACATTTTCAACCGCCTCCATAGTTTGACTAGTCACTTTAGCAACCCCAAAAACATCCGAGTATTGAGTAGCTTTGCTTTTTTGTAGTGAAATCTCTGTACCTTTTCCTATCGCAGTTGCCAACGCTAAGGCAAACGGTCTATAAGTAGATTCTTCACTACATGTTGGGTTAGCAACAAAGACGACATCTTCCCCGAGAAATCCCTCGTTGCCTTTTGTCTATTAAAAAAAAGTGATGGTAACTCACAAAAATAAAATAAAGAAATCTCTCGTTGCCTTTTGTCTATTAAAAAAAGTGATAATAACTCGCAAAAAAAATAAATAAAAATAAAAAGAAAAAGAAAAATACCTGTATAGGTTGTGAACTGCTAGGTACCCCATAAAAAAATCGATCAAGAGAAGTGGCAACGCATTCCTGTACTAGATCAAGTCTCACCTTATCAGTGACGTGCTTCTAGTTATGATCCTTATTGTAAGCTCTCACATCCTCATCTAAATTCATTGCTAACTGACGACGAAGATGGTTATTAATTAGTGGTGGGACATCTTCTGCTATCTAGGGATGACTACTAGCTCCCCCCCCCCCCCCCTAAACCAACACCACAATTATTATGAGATTTGGGGGATGACCTTGGCACGAGCTTAGATGGGGGGCTTAACTTCAGCCCTTAATTAAAACCTTCCTGATTTTAGTTGGTTTCTCTGGTGGAGAAATTGTGCGTTTAGGTTGCTTTAAGGTAGTCTCTTCCTGTGTAAATGGATCAACATAGACTTTGGCCTACCATTCAGCATATGCTTTCGTGACCCCGAATTTCTAAAGATTGGAACTTGACAGAAGCGATACCTTACACCCAGTGTGGAAACAGGTGGCCAATCTCGACAGTTTCATAACCTCTTCTAATTTGCCAGTAGGAATGTCCCTCTTCAACCTCCCCAGGACATCTTGAGGAAAATGAAATTGTTTGCTAAACTTGTGCAGGCTGTAATACTCAATGATGAAATGGTTACCTTGGCACAATGTCAAATAACTCGACCGAAGGTTAGCAAAATATTCAAAGTTTGAAAATTTTTGTTAGCCATCATCCACAAATAGTCACTCTGGCTCGAATGGTTTAGATAAATGAGATAATTCGATACTTTCACAAAATCTGAACAAATTTTGGGCATCTGATTCATCAAAGTGCTTCGTTGACCCTTCCCCTTCGAACTGTATCATTTGAGGAACATAGTTGCGTAATGACCCAGTCATTTTCCTTCATTTTCTTTTCTTAGATTTTCATGGATATTTTTTTTCTGTTGATCTTTTCTTTTCTGAGTTCGATTTCTCGTCACTTAGTGTCATCTTGAGTGCTCGGGAATGGTTTCCGATACTCTTTTCTTTGGATTGACGACTTCCTTTGAGGACCGAGTCATTTTCACATTTTCACTTTTGTGACACTATTCACTTTGCGTCTTGTTCCCGTTGCCACTTTGTTGGCACAACCTCACTTTTCGTGTTCGGATTTGATTCCTGTTTTGCATGCATCCACGATATTTAAATTCCATACTATGTGTATTTTTACTTTTGTAGAAAAGCATGCTAGTTGTGTACTTTCTTCCTTAGGGGTGTGGATGCACACTTCTTTGGAATTTTTCTTTCTTTTGGAGTCATTTGTGTAATTACTATAAGTAATTATTTTTCATCTTAGGGACCATTTTGCAATTTAATTTGAAAGATATTTTTAAAAAGGACCTTTTTACAATTTTTAAAAAGTGTGACAAGTGTCACAGTCTCATTAATCCACTTGTTGACATTTGTAGGAAGACAATTTGATACCTTGGATGATGATATGTAGAGGGTGGAGATTGTTCGATAGATCTTAGCCATGTTCGATCGATCACAGAATAGGTTCGATCGATCGAACCCTCTCAAATTCAAAAAAAAAATATATTTCCAGCTCATTAAAAGTTATCTCATTATGCAATCATTGGAAGAGCCCTTATGTACGAGCCTAGACCATTGGGTACTACATTTGAGCTACCTATATAAAGAATATAAGCCACTTTTACATATAGTTTTTGATAGTCTTAGATACAATTTTTAGAAAGGAAGAAAAGAGAAGAGGAGGCTAGAGACATTCTTGAGAGGTTTTCCATCTTCCTCAAGAAGAAGAGCACTTCTACCATGGAGATAGGCCTTGAGGGTTGGAGGACACCATTCATGAGTGGCTAGACATCTTCTTGGGGCTAGAGTTAGCCCTAAACATGCTTTCTTTACCTTGATTTATGTATTTTTTAGGGGATTTGTGTTGTAATACATATTTTGACATATTTATATACATAGATCTTGTTTATTCAATGATTTGTGTGGTTTAATTCTTCCAATTGATGATTTCATTCTATCCATATGTCTATGTATGCTAGGATAGGTGTTCATGTGTTTATCTCTATCTCTTGTGTTGTTAATGCATGTCTATGTGTGTTGATGCTATAGATCTAGAGATTGTTAAGACATAGTGCTTAACAGAATGCTCTTGTGGTTTATTTGATGGTTCATACTCATTTCTTGATGGATTGTGCCTCTCCCTTAGTCTAATTAGTTTAATTTCCATGTCATTAGCTTAGATGTAGTGTAACTACCTTAGTTGTTAAATGAGAGGACAATCCATGTTTGTTGTTTGATGTTCCATACTTATGAATGCAAGTAGTATATTTCTCTAATTTTGTGATGTGTTTGGATTATGAACTTAAAGGAATGATTAATGGCTTAGTTTAATATATTGTGCTATTCATTGTGTTGTTTAGACAATATACACTTAATTAGTCATCCATGCTTGTTGAAACAATCACACACATTCATTATTGTTGTAACATATGCCTTCCCCTCATTAATTGTGAATTAAGTGTAGAGAAAGCTGATGCTTAGTGGTGATCTCTAAATCCCAAGATCTCTCTCTCTTGTTTTCTCTATCCTTTAATTACTTGTTTTATATTGATCTTGTTTAATCTTAATTATAGTTTAATTAACCAAACAGCCTACCTTTAATCACTCGACCTGCTAACCTTAAGCATTGTTTCCGTTACTAGTAGCCCTTTAATCCCTTGGGACGATCCCTACTCATCCTTGCTATATTTTTAGTTAAAGGTAGTAGTGGCATTTATAAATGTAAAACTTGGCTACATTGCACATTCACTATCTTTTGCACATCTTTAGACGTTGGTGCGACGACACACCAGTTAAGAAGGCAATGCTACTAGTGGATCAACAAGCTTGGAATATTGAGGTGGATGGCTCTCCAATGCATAGACTTTTAAGTAAACTTAAGAATGTGAAAAAAGTAATTAAAAGGTGGAATAAGAATATCTTTGGGGATATTGGTGACAAGGTCCTTAAGTCTACTTTAAAGCTAGAATCAATTTAGGACTATTTATTGCAGAATCCTTCAGATATACTGCTTGATGAAGAACAACAGGCCAAAGTTTATGAAGCGGCTCTTGCAGACCAAGAAATCCTTTAAGCTTAAAAAATCAAAACTTACTTGGTTGAGGGATAATGATAGGTGTACTTCCTATTTTCACCAAAAGCTAAAACAACATAAATATTTCAATGTTATACTCAAAATGGAGAATAAGGAAGGGGTGGTTTCAATTCACCCAAAGGTTATTAGTGACTAGTTTGTAGATGGCGTGTGTCGTGGGGTGCACCAAATTGCAAGGTGTGTGATGAAATGTGGCAAGTTTAAATTTATAGAATGCCACTACCATTACTAACTATTAATGTAGCAAGAGTGAGTAGGGATCGTCTCAAGGGAAAAGAACAGTATTTTGGGATCAATGTTGGATTAGTAGGTCAAATGATCAAAAGAGGGGTTTGTTGGTTGAATTATACTACAATTTAAGCTAAAATAATGCAATGTAAATTAACTAAACAAATGTGGTGTACCAAATGAGAGAGGATTCTTGGGACATAGAGTTCACCACTAAGAATTGCCTTCCTAGACATTCAATATTTAATGGATTAGGGGGATTATGTGTTGTAAAAGAAAGTGTGTGCCATTAATTGAAATATTAAACATGGAAGGTCAAGTAAGCATACATTATCTAGTCAATCTAGTGAATAACACAACATATCAAATTAAGCCATTAATCCTTCCATAAGCCCACAATTAATGTACACTCAAGAATTAAAGAAATATACTACTTGTATTCATAAGCATGGAACATCAAACAACAAGAATGGATTGTCCACTTATCTAGGAAATTAAAGCAATTACACTATAACTATACTAATAACATGGAAAGTAAACTAATTAAACTAAGGAGGTAGCACAATCCATCAAGAAATAAGTATGAATCATCAAATAAACCACAAGAGTAATCTATTTAAGCATCATGCCTTGACCATCACTAAATTTATAATATCAACACATATAGACATGTATCAATGCCACAAAATCTAGAGGAAAACACATGAACATTCATCCTAGCATACATAGACATATGGATAGTATTAAATGATTAATTGGAAGTATTAAACTACATAAATTATGTTGAAACAAGATTTATATATAAGAGGTCAAAACAAGAATTACAACACAAATCCCCATTAATTACAAAACATCAAAGTCGAGGGGGTATGTTTAGGGCTATCTCTAGCCCCAAAAGAATGATTTAGCCACTCATTAATGTTGTCATCCAACCCTCAAGGACTATCTCTATGGTAAAATTCATCCTCCTCCCTTGGTGTTCTTGGTAGAAACTCTAGATGAATGGAAGAACTTGTCTAAAAATGTATGTTTCTCTCTCTAATCTCTAGCTAATTCTTTCTCTAACTAACCAACCTCCTACAAAAAATGGCCAAATTCGTTATGTAGGTAACTCAAATATCACACCCAATGGTTAGACCTCGTGCACTAGGACCTCCAAATGATTGCACCACGAGCATACCTTCAATTCGACTTGAAATCTATTTTTCAAGCAATTTGAGGCAATTCGATCGATCACATGGTTACTCTGATTGATCAAAGTATGGCGGTGCACTTTTTGGATAAGGACAAGGCTGAAATATTTTTGGGAAAAGGACAAAAGTGGTTGGTGAGGATAAGATCAAAAGGTTCGATCGATCGGATAAAAGGTTGGATCGATCGAATAGGAAATTTTCCTAAGGATGAGGACAAAGGGCTTGATCCATAATGGCAGGGTTAGAACGATCACAGTGTGATCAATCATAGCTTGGTCCAATCGATCGTAGAAGGCTTTTTCACCACTTTGCTTCCACTTTACTCCTTTCTTCCACTAGACTTGAGATTGTTTCTTTTAATACTCTAATTTAACTGAATTGACTTATTTTAGAGATAAGTGCCTGAAAAGGGAAATAACATAAAATTAGACTAAAATGGAAAAATAAGATAGAATAAGGTCCTAGAACATTCAAGATTAAGGGGTTTAAATGCGCATTTTTCAGCGCTTATCACACCTTCAAACTTAAATATTGCTAGTCCCTAGCAATGGATTACAAAGAAAAATAAGAAATCAACAGCTATACAAGAATGAACTAGAAAGCAATAAATGGATAATGCCATTTTCGTAGGGAACACGATTGCATTTAGCACATGCAACAAGCCTTTTAAACCCCTAGGTTACCCCTAGTGGACGAGCGAAGTCTCGTGAGGGTTTCCAAAAATAATGCCCATAAACATTAAGCTTTTTCTCACTAAAGAGGCACCAATATTCAAAACAAGTATTGGGAGAAAACTACCTCAAGTATGCAATTGTTCAACCATTTCCAAGCAATTTCTCAAAATTTCAACATCAAGCAAGCATGTATGGTCCTTCTGTGAAACCCCTCGATTCTAGAGCCACGGGTGATCAAATCCGAGCACAAATCCGAGGGATACCAAACAATTAAGTATATAAACAAGCATAGAGTACAAGAAGAATTAAGAATAAATAAATAAGAGGAAAGGAAAATATTAATAATAATAATAACTTCTTAAATGACTTATTAAATAATCCTCCAAATGACAATATCCAAAATATATCTGATAACACTACAACTCGGGAATCCATCATGTGGACCCCCAACCATAATCCAACTGAAACTAAATAATGAAAAATAAATGAAACCAAAACAAAAGCATAAGGAAGACTCCTACATCAAATCGAAAGAGTGATGATAGACTATCTCTGCTCAGCACAAACAACCTCTAAGTCTAGAACTGTCGAACACTTGAAAAACTAATAGTGAGTCAGGCCCACGAACAAGTTCTAATCTACTACATCCCAAACAGAGACCCGATATACATACACATCCTAATCAATTCAACAATAACTATATAGTCCATATAAATATATATACACTAAAGGAACTTCACTAGAATATAGGGTTGTCTCAACCTGAATAGAAGGCAACTTGCAAAACGCACATATTGTGGGCATGAGTACCTAGACCTACCAGGGTACACAACTACACTATATCTAGCTTCACATACCTGGCAATATATGTGCCCTAACCACTGATCCTGAGACTCAAGTTCATATCATGGCACATAATTATATATATAAAATCCATCCTGTCCAATTATAATTAATCCTCTATAAGTAATCCTCTATAAGTCATTCAACTTGTTCAGCTGACCTGACTTGAATATAAGTAGGACTTAATATTTTAGTTAATCCATTCCCTTATACAAAATATGTAGAACTTAACTGATAAGTTAATCCATCCCTAGAATGCCACCATCCCATACTGGTGCATTTCATCACACAATCCATAATTGATGAAAATAAATATAATATTACATCAATTATATCCAGAGATGAGCATAATATAAATCAGTCATGTATATGATCATAGTATGCTACCACTATGAGATTAAATCATATATATACTACATTAAATTGCTGAATTAAATTTAAGCAATTATATTCTCCATTAACAACATGCAACACCATTTAAAATTTCTGATTGTTCAATACCTTAACATATTAATTATAATCGTGCATTTCATAACCTCTATGAATTTATTTTAACAATTTAAAATAATTAAAACAAATCCAAACAACTATTAACATGAACAGTAAGATTCCCCAAATCCTATGACATATTGGTCGACCGAATCCTTCCTTCGGTCGGCCGAAAGGCCAAGATCGGTCGGCTGAAACAGCACTGCTTATCGTCTTCTTCTCTGAGTTCTTCTTCAAACCTCCATTGTTGGAGATTCAAAGTTCTGATTCCTCTTCCCAGAATGTCCCAATACCCAATCTTCATCATATGAACATATTTTAAACAATCCAGAACACAAATCATGCATCAATTTATCAAATCATAAAAAAAAATATACAAACCCATTACATACATATTTACATTGTAACTTCAGACTTTAAACATGTAAAATGTTTGTTTTAATCCAATTAATTCTCCTGGAATTGATCTAAGTCTGTATAAAACACAAGTCAAAGAGGAAGAGAAGAAATAGAACTTGCCTTTGGATTTTTAGATTTAAAACCCCAAATCTCCTCCTTCCTTTCTTCTCTAAATCCGACGACCCCTTTGGTTGCCTTGGTGAACTTCTGCTGCTTCTAGTATAGCCTAAGAACAGCCCCTTAGATCCCTTCTTGGTTTAACCCTTCTTTCTTGTCAAACCTTCTCTTTTTTCCCTCTCAAACCTCTCTGTTTTCCTATATCCCCTAGTGTCTGCGTGAATAGGGTTTTCAACCCTTTCACAGACATACAACTTATATAAATATACTAATATCTTATAATCTTTTTCCCTTCCTAATTCTAATTACTTTAAATTAATTAAATGAAAAAGAAAAATAAATCTACTATATATACATATATACTTAAATCTGATAATATGTAATTTAGTTTAAACAATATTATATTATATATATATATATATATATATATATATAATTATATACATATATGAATCCACCAAATAATTGTATTTAATTAAATTAAATACCCCTAATAAACATACAATTAAAACAACTATTAAACACTTAATTAATAAAGTATTTAAACATACAATTAAAATAACCATTAAACACTTAATTAATAAAGCATTTAAACATACAATTAAAATAACCATTAAACACTTAATTAATATTACATTTAAACATACAACTTAGAACCATTAAAATTAATACAATAGTGAATTCAAATAAAAATAATACAGCAATTAAACATTTAATTAATACAACATTTAAAACATACCATTAATACAACAATTAAACATCTAATTAATATAACAATTAATTCAAATAAAAACACATTTACAAATGGCCACGAAATCAAATAATCAAGTAATTCAATTAAAATACGATAAAATAATTAAATACATACATCTAATTAATACAACATTTAAAATATACCATTAATACAACAATTAAACATCTAATTAATATAAAAATTAATTAAAATAAAAACAAATTTACAAATGGCCACGAAATCAAATAATCAAGTAATTCAATTAAAATGCGATAAAATAATAAAATAAATATTGTGACTATCCTTTTAAAATTAGGGGTATTACATTCTTCCCCCCTAACAAAAGGAATTTCGTCCTCGGAATTCGCCCTTACCTTCTTCCATTATTTCTGGAAAGTGTGAACGAACGACATCCTCTCGTTCCCACGTGGACTCAGCCTCATTGTGGTGACTCCACTGGACACGCATTAACGGTATGACCTTGTTGCGAATAATTTGGTCCCGACAGTCTACAATACGACACGGTGGTCCACATATGTTGCATCTGGCTGTAACTCAATCTCACCAACATCTATATGCTGATAACGATCCTTATCGCGCAAAATTTTTCGTAACATGGAAACATGAAACATATTACGGACACGATCTAAATTGTCCGGAAGTGCTAAGCAATAAGCTACTGCTCCAATTCGATTCGTAATCATGAAAGGACCGACAAAATGTGGTGACAATTTCCCTTTCTTCCTAAAGCGCATTACTCCTTTCATAGGAGATACTTTGAGGAAAACCTGATCTCCCACTTGAAACTCCAAAGTATGAGTATGATGATCTGCATAACTCTTCTGCTTACTCTGGGTAGTGCGCATGCGATCCCTAATAAGAGCAATCTTTTCCGAGGTATCCTTAATGAATTCGGGACCCAAAAGTCTACTCTCTCCAACCTCTATCCAACAAATAGGAGATCGACACGGTCGGCCATATAACGCTTCAAACAATGCCATACCAATAGTCTTCTAAAAAACTATTGTTATATGCAAACTCCACAAGTAGCAAATAGTCCTCCCAATGACCCTTAAAGTCAAGGACACAAGAACGAAGCATATCCTCCATGATCTAATTAACCCTCTCGGTCTGTCCATCTGTCTGAGGATGATAAGCAGTGCGAAGATGTAACTCTGTACCCAAAGCCTGCTGAAAAATCTTCCAAAACCCTAACACAAAGCTCAAATCCCTATCCGATATAATAGATAACGGAATGCTATACAACTTCACAATCTATGTAATGTAAAGTCTCGCCAGCTGTTCTGAAGTAAAATCAGTGCGAATAGGCAAGAAATTAGCTGATTTAGTCAACCTATCAATAATGACCCAGATGGAATTGTGATCCTTAAACGGATTAGGCAATCCCTCCACAAAATCCATAGAAATACTCTCCCACTTCCACTCCAGTATAGGTAGTGATTGTAGGGATCCTGGCGGCCTCTGATTATCGATCTTGACCATTTGACAAGTAGTACACTTAAAGACAAATATAGCAATGTCCTTCTTCATCCTTACCCACCAAAATTGCCATTTCATATCCTGATACATTTTGTCTCCTCCTGGATGAACAGAAAACTCAGAACGGTGAGTCTCATTCATCACATCCTTCCTCAACTCATCAGCAGAAGGTACTACTAATTGCCCCTTGTATCTCAAGCCTCCATTAGTCCTAACATGATAGAATGGAACATCCCTAAAAGCTATCTCTGCAACTTTGTCAATGCACTGCTGATCAATGAGTTATGCCTTCAAAACCTTGTGAATGATAGAAGGTGTAACTACCATGTATGCCATAAAAGCATCAGATGACTCATCAACTGTCTTCAAAGCATTCCACTCAGTAGTGAATAAAGTAGAAAGACTCGCATAGGGTCGGCGACTGAGTGCATCTGCCACCAAACTCTAACCATTGGCGTTGTCTCATATTCAGCTCCTACTGAGTGAACAAATACTACAAACTCTTGTGATCACTAAATAGTCTGAAGAACTCTCTTAACATATAATGCCTCCAAATACGTAAGGCAAAGACCACAGCTACCAACTCCAAATTGTGCATCGGATAATTAAGCTCATGAGGCTTAAGCTTACGAGATCCATACGAAATTGGTCGTTCCTCCTACATTAAAACACACCCAAACCCTGTAAAGAAGCATCTGTGTAAACTAGATATTCTATCCCACTCTATGGAGTAGACAAAACCGGTGCAGAAGTCAACTTGTGCTTTAGCTCTTCAAAAGCTTTCTGACAGTGCTCATCCTATACGAACTATACACCTTTCTTAGTCAAATGAGTGAGTGGTCCCGTTATCTTTGAGAACCCTTGAATGAACCTACGATAGTATCTTACCAATCTAAGAAAACTCTGAATATCCGTAGGTGAAGTAGGCTATCCCCACTCTACCACTGCTGAAACCTTGGCTGGATCTACCGATATCCCATTTTCTGACACTACATGACCCAAAAACTTCACTTTCCGCTGCCAAAACTCACACTTCTCAAATTTAGCATACAGCTGGTGTTCATGAAGCATCTGTAATACTGAGCTAAGATGTCTAGCATAATCGTCCTCTGTCTTAGAATAGATCAAAATATCATCAATGAAGACAATGACAAATTGATCTAAGTAAGCCTTGAAGACTCTGTTCATTAAATCCATGAAGACTGCTGGTGCATTAGTTAATCTAAAAGGCATGATGCGAAACTCATAAGAACCATATCTAGTGAAAAACACTGTCCTAGGAACATCCTGCTCCCTAACCCGAAGTTGATGATATCCAGAACGTAAATTAATCTTAAATAAATAAGTAGCTCCCTTCAATTGATCGAAAAAATCATCAATCCTTGGCAAAGGATACTTGTTACGAATAGTAACCTTGTTCAACTCCCTGTAATCTATACACAAGCGAAGTGAACCATCTTTCTTCTTTACAAACAAAACTGATGCTCCCCATGGTGAAGTACTCCTTCGAATAAAACCTTGACTAGGTAATTGCTTAATCTGATCCCTCAGCTCTCGCATCTCCACTGGTGCCATCCTGTATGGTGCCCTAGCAATAGGCACAGTACCTAAAGCTAAGTCAATCACAAACTCTATCTCTTGACTAGGTGGCAACCCTGGAATCTCTTGAAAAACATCTAAAAATTCTTGTACAACTGGTATGCTATCCAGTGACATAGTAATCTCTTCTTTGGTCTCCTCCTCCACATAGAACAAATAAGTACTAGAAACCCCATTAGAACGTGGCATAGCGACTAGGTATCGTGAAAATAATAGACCTATCATAACAATTTACTTGGGCATGGTAATGAGACAACCAGTCCATCTCGAGTATCACATCATAAGA
This sequence comes from Cornus florida, assembly GCF_030987335.1. NCBI lineage: Eukaryota > Viridiplantae > Streptophyta > Magnoliopsida > Cornales > Cornaceae > Cornus > Cornus florida. The sequence continues at coordinate 39,498 of NW_026775579.1, forward strand.
ATGCATGTCCAAGACCAATAGATTGGCTAGAAATCTAAGTCTACCAATATCTAGTGTTACAGGCCCATCACTCTCATATAAAATGGCAGTATTGCCTAAAGGTGTAGAAATACCTTGAGGTCTATGGTACACTCGCGTCGTCATCCTAGATAATGTAACAAAAGTACTAGACAAGAATGAATGTGTAGCACCCGTATCAAATAAAACACAACCATGTGTACTATGAATAAGAAACATACCCTCAACAGCCTGAGGTACCTGAACACCCTTTGGCATGGGGTTACCACCTTGCCATAGTGCAACTATTGCGGTGCCTGTCCCTACAGCTGCAACAGTGCTGGTAAAGCCAGGAAGGTCTGTCCCTGAATGCGTGGAATCTATGGAGCGGGTAAAGATAATGGTGCCCTCTATCCCTACTGCACCTGTTGTCCCCGTCTAGCTCTGGGATACTACTTAGAAGTGTGTCCAAGCTCTCCACAAGTATAACAAGTACCCCTAAAAGTACCAAACGGCCTCCTCTGCTAGTCAGCCTATGGCTGATCTCGTCCTACCTATGGTCCCCCATTCTGCTGCCTTTGAATAGGTACCCTATCTTTGTGAGCATCTGAACCACCCTTGTGCTTCTTCCAAGACTGTTGTCCCTGGAATCTACCCTTATCATTGTGTCGATGTCCATTGGCATTCCCTTTCTCAGTTGGCTGATTAGCAGAGTATCTGTCACCCGCTTCTCACCCCTAGCCTGCCTGAAGTCCACAGTCAACTGATATTGCTGTAGAGCGGCGTCTACCACTTGAGCATAAGCAGTGTAAGCTGGACTACCTATAATACATCCCTTAATAGACCATATAAGCCCTTTAATGAAGTTATTACGTTTCTTCTCCTCAGTATTCACCTCCTCCAGAGCAAATAGCGATAAGCGTGTGAACTACTGCTCATACTCTACCACTGTCATGTTCCCTTGCTATAGATTAAGGAACTCTGTCTTCATAGCTATCCTGACTGCATATGGAAAGTACTTCTCATCAAAGCGAGCACTAAACTAATCAATGAAGTCTTCTCCTCCGCGATGGTAATTGACTCCCACCACTGGAGTGCATCTCCGACAAGCTTGAAGGTAGCAAGCATCTACTTCTAAACCTCTGTGCACTTAACCATGCGAAGATGTCACTCGATATCCTTCTTCCACGGTGAGCTGATTTCGCATCAATGAAGCCTGAGAATTCAGGTGGGCTCCCCTTTTTAAAAGAACTCCTAGCCTTCTCCCAAGGATCAGTTTGAACCACTGGTGCTGGTATAGGTGCTTGCTGAACCTGGGGCTGATTTCGAAGCACAGCTACTGCACGTGCTTCTATAGCCCAAGTAATGAGGTTATTTATCTGAGGAGGATACTCTGGATCCCTACCCTGATTATAGCCCCGATCCTAAGACTCCTGAGTCTGTTGTTCCTCCTCCTTCTCAATGTGAAAGTGACCATCTTCCTTGTAATGACCCGGTCATTTCCTTCCTTTTCTTTTTCCTCAGAATTTCATGGATGAATTTTTTTCATTGAAATTTCTTGTCTGAGTTCAGTTTCTCGTCGCTTAGTGTCGTTTCGAGTACCGATACTATTCACTTTTCGTCCTTTTCCTTGTTTTGTCATTTTCCCTATTCTGTCTTTTCCCCGTTTGTCACTTTGTTCGCGTAACCTCACTCCTTGTGTTCAGAGTTGATTTTTAACTTCACGTGTCTTCATTCTAAGTGGTTTCCACGAAATACGTATATTTACTTTTGCAAGAAAGTACTCTGGTTGCTCCCGATGTCCATAGGGGCATGGATGCAAAGTTCTTTGAAATTATTTTCTTTTCTTAGGGTGTTTTTCGTAAATATATTTTGAAGATATTTTATTTCAGGGGTTTTTTAGAAAATATTTTTGGATGATATTTTAATTCTGGGGCATTAGTGCAATTAACCTTTTTTGGAGGGTCCATTTTGCAATTAATGAAAGTTATTGTAAAATACTTCGTCAGGAGCCTGGATCCTCGTACGGGATTCATTTTCACTTTTCGTCGACTCGTAAATTCTTGGAATTTCCTTCTGGTCGCTTTTCTTCAGTTTTAGGGTTTTTGGCCCCGGTTGCCGCCGAACTTGTTCGGGACATATCTCTCTACTCGGAACTTGATTTTTGACGCTGTTTCTTCCGTTGTTCATATTTTCTCATTTTGAATCTTTTTCGTTCACGAAGTTTTGCTGTTTGAGTGCGTCTGCTCAAATTTTACTTTTCTGAACCCGGCAAGACCCCGTTCGGGATACTTTTTGAGATTTTCTATAAATAGGGGGACTTAAAATAAAAAAGTCATCTTCTCCCCTCTCCATGCATGACTAGAACCTACTATGGCAGCCTAAGGGGGCTGCCACCCTTCTTCTTTCATTTGAACCTTCTTCCCTTTGTTAAAAAATCGAAGTGCCTTCGCATTTTGTGTTTGTCTTGACTACGCGCATCTTTCCCCCTTATTAGAACCCGTTTTTGGCCAAATTTTGAGTTCGGGTTTGAAGTCAAGTTGTGATTTTTATGGGACTTCTTAGAGATTCATGTAGATCGTGTTGTCCCCGACAAAACCTCGCGGTATCGTCGAAATCGGAGCACTTTTTTTTCGGCGGGCTTTTAAGATTTTCATCTCAAATCAAGGTAGGGGATGTTTTAGGGTTATATTAATGTTGTATTGATTGTTATATGAGCATATACAACTTGTGAGCATGCCTTGATCAAGTTATAGAATTTAATTTAATTATTTTCTTTGTTTAAGATTTAATTCTCATGATGCTAGGCAACTTAGAATTAAGTTGTGGCATGCTAGAAATTTAGGCCTTGGTATGGTGGTTGATATATATTAAATTGGGGTTATTTGAGTAAGAATTACAAATTTTATTTAATATTTATTTTTTGTGAAAGTTTAATTCACCTAGTTGTATCAAGCATGGAATCAACTTGTAATGTGATATTAAAGTAGGCCTTGGTGAGTTCTTTAACATATATTAAATTGAGGACATTTAGATATGTTTGAAAATCTAGAGAAAATTAATTAATTAACTTAATTAATTTTATTTTTAAGTGTTGTAGTCACTTAAATTGATTTTGGGTATAATATATGTGAAGACTATGCTATGTCCCTTAACATATATTAATTTGAGTTTATTTGTGATTAATATGAAATCTAGAGACTTTTCATGTTAGGTTGAAAATCTCTTTTAATGTAGTGAAATTAATTACCTTGTGAACATATTACTAATTGGATGTAGAATTAGTACTTGGGGCCTCTTAAAATGGTAGTTGGACTTAGCAAGATATAGAATATCATTGACTTGTAAAGCTTGTTTAAATATATCTTGTGTAGGTATATAGCTTGTTAGAATACTACAATTGTTTACCTTGAAAGCTTGTTACTAAATTGAAGCTTATTTAGTACTTATGGCTTAGGATAATAATGTGACTCAATTGTTATAAAATATTCTTGTTTTGTATGTAAATTGCATATTGAGAACATAACATGTCATATGCTATTTAGACTTGAACTCTAGGACATAGTTTGTGTGAATTCAACCTTACTTGTGCATGTAAATTGATTCCTAGACATTATTTGAGATGTATAAGTTTGGTTTAACTTATTGATTTTGCATAAGTTTTGAACTTACTGTCTTTGGAGACTTCTAAAGATTATACTCATGTGATGGCTAGGGTTTGGCCCTAGTACGGATTCGTGAGTCTCCTAAGTCATATAAAGTGCGCAATAGGTAGTACCTTGTGGGTCGTAATTACCCAGAATAACTTATACACGTGCGCACTAGGTAGTACCTTGCGGGCTAGTAACCCGGAATAACTCGATTGGTCTGCAGCCAAGGATCCTAGTCTTTCCACTATTTGATTTCGCATTTAATTTCAAGTTGTTAATCATGGATTACTTATAGCTTGAGAATTAATGCTTACTTTGGATATTTGAATCTTATTTAGTATACTTGAAACTGTATACTTGTTTTGTACATTTAGATCTCATATAGTATACTTGAACTTGTATACTTGCTCCGTGAGTTTAAATTTCATTTAGTATGCTTATGCCGTGTATACTTGTTTTAGGCGTATCTCTTTGAGCTTAGTATACTTGTGTTCGTATACTTGATTGACGAGATTTCCAAATAAAATGTATACTTGTGTACATATGCTTAGACATTGCATGACTTGTCTTAATATGGTTTAGTATACTTGGAAATGTATGCTTGTATGTTGTGTAGCATGTTTTAACAATGTTTAGTATACTTGAGCATGTATCCTTATGTGCCGTTGTCCACTTTAAATTGCATGAGTAGCTTAGGATGATCCTTGAGTCTCACTTGACATAGACATTAGGTGGCATGAGCCCCTTTGACGTGTTTCACCCTAAGGTGATAGAATTGTAAAATGCTAAGTCGATGCATGCTCATCTCCTACGAGTAGCTTTATATTACTCACCCACGTAGTGGGGACATTTTTTAGGTACCGAGATCAAGATTCGGGATTCACATCATGCTTGGATGATTTGTAAACTTGAAGTTCTCATTTATTGTAAATGTTGGCTTGAAATGCCATTTATAGCTTTATATGTCAAAATGTGTTAAAATGTGTAAATTTGATTCTATTTTTGTAATGTGTACATAAGTGCACTCTTTACAATGTATTTGACATGTATGAGATGAGGCCATGGGCCAATGACATCTAATTTGTATCCTATGTAACTTTTAACTTCATGAAATATTATGAATATATTGAAAAATGCCGAGTCATTGTTTCACTATACTTGCATCGGGTGTGGGAATTCCATTTTTATTCTTTTATAGGGTCTTATAAATCATGGTTGAAGTGTGGCCAAGGGTCAAATGGTAATTTGAAATCATTTGCTAATTTTGGTTTTCAAATTTCCCTTTTCTTGTTCATTTTTGCCTTTTTGCCCATTGGGGGGTTGGATTTTGCATCGGTGGTATTTTTAAGCCATGGATCATTGTAGCACATCCTAATAGGTAAGTTACGTTTACGTGCATGGCCGTTTCCGGGCAAACCTTCTTATTTGGTGAAATGAGCCTCCTATGGACTCATTTTGAAATTTTGTTACATAATCTGATCTAGGGGCATTCTAGACCTTTCATATCAGTTTAAATTTCTTCTTTCGACATGGTCGAATAGAAAATGTGATTTTAGGGGGGATTTTTTCTTTGTGTTTTTCTAGAAAATGTCGTCTTGGTACTGGAAATCCCTCGTGAAGTTTCAGCTTCCAGTTTGCATTTTAGCAGCTTTTTGCCTCTCTTGACCAGTTCTGATCTAGGGGCATTTTAGGTATTTTATAGTGAGTTTTTTTTTTTGAATTCTCACGCATTCACGTAGAAAACTCTATTTTAGGGGGGGTTTCTTCATCGTGTTTTTCCAGAAAAACTCGTCTTGACCTCCGTTTTAAGCCTCAATTCTAGACACTCATTTTTTTTTTCTTTCTGTCAACATGTGCATGCCATTAGACGCCGACATGGGCGTCGGGCGCGCATGGGGCATGTCATGGCCTTCGTCGGGCCGCCGCGACGTCAAAACTTCAAACACTCGTTTCTCCCTCGTCCGGATTCCAAATTGAGTGAACTTTTTTTTGACCTTGATTAATTTTTCGCTGTCTTTCCAACGGTGTACTCGATTACACCCGGATCTTCCTGGATAATTACCAGTTTACCCTTTTAGCCTTAAGTGCTCGTTTTCTTCGTCATGCCGTTTCTCCTTCATCCGGACTCCGAATCATGCGATTCTTGAGTCCATCTTGATTAGTTTTTTGTTATCCTTCCAATGGTGTGCTCAGTGGCACCCGAGTCCATAGTTTTCAGAAATGACTATTTTATCCCTGAGGGTTTATTTGTCATATTTTTGATCTTTTGCTTCCGCATCAGTTCTCATTGAGTTCCATGACCTCATGGAAGGTCACTTTGACTTCTTAGAGTCTTGTTTTCCGTTTTCGCTTCCGCATTTCGGATCTGTTATCGGGTCAAACTACGGTTTATCACAGGACGCACTGGCTTGAAAAACCAGGGCTGTCACATTCCTCCTGCTCCTCCTCTTGAAGCCTTGGCAGTTATTGTTCTTCCTCAATTTGCTGACGTCGTAGGAAATCCTGCTGCCTACGTGCCATTCGCTGCTTGTTTCTCAGATTGTCCCGTCTTCTTTTAGCGTTAACCATTCTGTTAACATAGAAAGATAGACGTCAGTACGATTTTAAACGGATGTAAAGGAATACAATGAATCCTAAACTTAGGCTCTAAACAAAAGAATACGCTACGCGAAAGTCTTATATGAAAGAATCTTAGAGACACTTGAACCTGGAGTGCTCTGATACCAACTGTGATACCCCTTGATTCTAGAGTCACGGGTGATCAAGTCCGAGCACAGATCCGAGGGATACCAAATAATTAAGTATATAAATAAGCATAGATTACAAGAAGAATTAATAATAAATAAATAAGATTAAAGGAAAATAATAATAATAATAATAATAATAATAATCATAACTCCTTAAATGACTTATTAAATAATTCTCCAAATGACAATATCCAAAATATATCTGATAACATTACAACTCGGGAATCCATCATGTGGACCCCTAACCATAATCCAACTGAAACTAAATAATGAAAAATAAATGAAACCAAAACTAAAACATAAGGAAGACTCTTACATCAAATCGGAAGAGTGATGACAGACTATCTCTGCTCAGCACAAACAACCTCTAAGTCTTGAACTGTCGAACACCTGAAAAAATAGTAGTGGGTCAGGCCCACGAACAAGTTTTAATCTACTACATCCCAAAGAGAGACCCGATACACGTTCACATCCTAGTCAATCCAACAATAACTATATAGTCTGTATAAATATATATACACTAAAGGAACCTCACTAGACTATAGGGTTGTCTCAACCTAAATAGAAGGCAACATGCAAAACGCACAAATAGTGGGCATGAGTACTTAGATCTACCAGGGTACACAAGTACATCATATCTAGCTACACATCCCTTGTAATATGCGCGCCCTAACCACTGATCCTAAGACTCAAGCTCATATCATGGCACATAATTATATATATATAATCCATCCTATCTAATTATAGTTAATCCTCTATAAGTAATCCTCTATAAGTCATTCAACTTGTTCAGCTGACCTGACTTGAATATAAGTAGGACTTAACATCTTAGTTAATCCATTCCCTTATACAAAATAGGTAGAACTTAACTGATAAGTTAATCCATCCCTAGAATGCCACCATCCCATACTGGTGTATTTCATCACACAATCCACAATTGATGAAAATAAATATAATATTACATCAATTAAATCTAGAGATGAGCATGATATAAATCAGTCATGTATATGATCATAATATGCTACCACTACGTGATTAAATCATATATACACCACATTAAATTGCTGAATTAAATTTAAGCAATTATACTCTCCATTAACAACATGCAACACCATTTAAAATTCCTGATTGTTCAATACCTTAGTATATTAATTATAATCATGCATTTCATAACCTCCATGAAT
>NW_026775579.1:47575-57575 GCF_030987335.1 Cornus florida
AAACCCTAAACCCTAAACCCTAAACCCTAAACCCTAAACCCTAAACCCTAAACCCTAAACCCTAAACCCTAAACCCTAAACCCTAAACCCTAAACCCTAAACCCTAAACCCTAAACCCTAAACCCTAAACCCTAAACCCTAAACCCTATAACCCTAAACCCTAAACCCTAAACCCTAAACCCTAAACCCTAAACCCTAAACCCTAAACCCTAAACCCTAAACCCTAAACCCTAAACCCTAAACCCTAAACCCTAAACCCTAAACCCTAAACCCTAAACCCTAAACCCTAAACCCTAAACCCTAAACCCTAAACCCTAAACCCTAAACCCTAAACCCTAAACCCTAAACCCTAAACCCTAAACCCTAAACCCTAAACCCTAAACCCTAAACCCTAAACCCTAAACCCTAAACCCTAAACCCTAAACCCTAAACCCTAAACCCTAAACCCTAAACCCTAAACCCTAAACCCTAAACCCTAAACCCTAAACCCTAAACCCTAAACCCTAAACCCTAAACCCTAAACCCTAAACCCTAAACCCTAAACCCTAAACCCTAAACCCTAAACCCTAAACCCTAAACCCTAAACCCTAAACCCTAAACCCTAAACCCTAAACCCTAAACCCTAAACCCTAAACCCTAAACCCTAAACCCTAAACCCTAAACCCTAAACCCTAAACCCTAAACCCTAAACCCTAAACCCTAAACCCTAAACCCTAAACCCTAAACCCTAAACCCTAAACCCTAAACCCTAAACCCTAAACCCTAAACCCTAAACCCTAAACCCTAAACCCTAAACCCTAAACCCTAAACCCTAAACCCTAAACCCTAAACCCTAAACCCTAAACCCTAAACCCTAAACCCTAAACCCTAAACCCTAAACCCTAAACCCTAAACCCTAAACCCTAAACCCTAAACCCTAAACCCTAAACCCTAAACCCTAAACCCTAAACCCTAAACCCTAAACCCTAAACCCTAAACCCTAAACCCTAAACCCTAAACCCTAAACCCTAAACCCTAAACCCTAAACCCTAAACCCTAAACCCTAAACCCTAAACCCTAAACCCTAAACCCTAAACCCTAAACCCTAAACCCTAAACCCTAAACCCTAAACCCTAAACCCTAAACCCTAAACCCTAAACCCTAAACCCTAAACCCTAAACCCTAAACCCTAAACCCTAAACCCTAAACCCTAAACCCTAAACCCTAAACCCTAAACCCTAAACCCTAAACCCTAAACCCTAAACCCTAAACCCTAAACCCTAAACCCTAAACCCTAAACCCTAAACCCTAAACCCTAAACCCTAAACCCTAAACCCTAAACCCTAAACCCTAAACCCTAAACCCTAAACCCTAAACCCTAAACCCTAAACCCTAAACCCTAAACCCTAAACCCTAAACCCTAAACCCTAAACCCTAAACCCTAAACCCTAAACCCTAAACCCTAAACCCTAAACCCTAAACCCTAAACCCTAAACCCTAAACCCTAAACCCTAAACCCTAAACCCTAAACCCTAAACCCTAAACCCTAAACCCTAAACCCTAAACCCTAAACCCTAAACCCTAAACCCTAAACCCTAAACCCTAAACCCTAAACCCTAAACCCTAAACCCTAAACCCTAAACCCTAAACCCTAAACCCTAAACCCTAAACCCTAAACCCTAAACCCTAAACCCTAAACCCTAAACCCTAAACCCTAAACCCTAAACCCTAAACCCTAAACCCTAAACCCTAAACCCTAAACCCTAAACCCTAAACCCTAAACCCTAAACCCTAAACCCTAAACCCTAAACCCTAAACCCTAAACCCTAAACCCTAAACCCTAAACCCTAAACCCTAAACCCTAAACCCTAAACCCTAAACCCTAAACCCTAAACCCTAAACCCTAAACCCTAAACCCTAAACCCTAAACCCTAAACCCTAAACCCTAAACCCTAAACCCTAAACCCTAAACCCTAAACCCTAAACCCTAAACCCTAAACCCTAAACCCTAAACCCTAAACCCTAAACCCTAAACCCTAAACCCTAAACCCTAAACCCTAAACCCTAAACCCTAAACCCTAAACCCTAAACCCTAAACCCTAAACCCTAAACCCTAAACCCTAAACCCTAAACCCTAAACCCTAAACCCTAAACCCTAAACCCTAAACCCTAAACCCTAAACCCTAAACCCTAAACCCTAAACCCTAAACCCTAAACCCTAAACCCTAAACCCTAAACCCTAAACCCTAAACCCTAAACCCTAAACCCTAAACCCTAAACCCTAAACCCTAAACCCTAAACCCTAAACCCTAAACCCTAAACCCTAAACCCTAAACCCTAAACCCTAAACCCTAAACCCTAAACCCTAAACCCTAAACCCTAAACCCTAAACCCTAAACCCTAAACCCTAAACCCTAAACCCTAAACCCTAAACCCTAAACCCTAAACCCTAAACCCTAAACCCTAAACCCTAAACCCTAAACCCTAAACCCTAAACCCTAAACCCTAAACCCTAAACCCTAAACCCTAAACCCTAAACCCTAAACCCTAAACCCTAAACCCTAAACCCTAAACCCTAAACCCTAAACCCTAAACCCTAAACCCTAAACCCTAAACCCTAAACCCTAAACCCTAAACCCTAAACCCTAAACCCTAAACCCTAAACCCTAAACCCTAAACCCTAAACCCTAAACCCTAAACCCTAAACCCTAAACCCTAAACCCTAAACCCTAAACCCTAAACCCTAAACCCTAAACCCTAAACCCTAAACCCTAAACCCTAAACCCTAAACCCTAAACCCTAAACCCTAAACCCTAAACCCTAAACCCTAAACCCTAAACCCTAAACCCTAAACCCTAAACCCTAAACCCTAAACCCTAAACCCTAAACCCTAAACCCTAAACCCTAAACCCTAAACCCTAAACCCTAAACCCTAAACCCTAAACCCTAAACCCTAAACCCTAAACCCTAAACCCTAAACCCTAAACCCTAAACCCTAAACCCTAAACCCTAAACCCTAAACCCTAAACCCTAAACCCTAAACCCTAAACCCTAAACCCTAAACCCTAAACCCTAAACCCTAAACCCTAAACCCTAAACCCTAAACCCTAAACCCTAAACCCTAAACCCTAAACCCTAAACCCTAAACCCTAAACCCTAAACCCTAAACCCTAAACCCTAAACCCTAAACCCTAAACCCTAAACCCTAAACCCTAAACCCTAAACCCTAAACCCTAAACCCTAAACCCTAAACCCTAAACCCTAAACCCTAAACCCTAAACCCTAAACCCTAAACCCTAAACCCTAAACCCTAAACCCTAAACCCTAAACCCTAAACCCTAAACCCTAAACCCTAAACCCTAAACCCTAAACCCTAAACCCTAAACCCTAAACCCTAAACCCTAAACCCTAAACCCTAAACCCTAAACCCTAAACCCTAAACCCTAAACCCTAAACCCTAAACCCTAAACCCTAAACCCTAAACCCTAAACCCTAAACCCTAAACCCTAAACCCTAAACCCTAAACCCTAAACCCTAAACCCTAAACCCTAAACCCTAAACCCTAAACCCTAAACCCTAAACCCTAAACCCTAAACCCTAAACCCTAAACCCTAAACCCTAAACCCTAAACCCTAAACCCTAAACCCTAAACCCTAAACCCTAAACCCTAAACCCTAAACCCTAAACCCTAAACCCTAAACCCTAAACCCTAAACCCTAAACCCTAAACCCTAAACCCTAAACCCTAAACCCTAAACCCTAAACCCTAAACCCTAAACCCTAAACCCTAAACCCTAAACCCTAAACCCTAAACCCTAAACCCTAAACCCTAAACCCTAAACCCTAAACCCTAAACCCTAAACCCTAAACCCTAAACCCTAAACCCTAAACCCTAAACCCTAAACCCTAAACCCTAAACCCTAAACCCTAAACCCTAAACCCTAAACCCTAAACCCTAAACCCTAAACCCTAAACCCTAAACCCTAAACCCTAAACCCTAAACCCTAAACCCTAAACCCTAAACCCTAAACCCTAAACCCTAAACCCTAAACCCTAAACCCTAAACCCTAAACCCTAAACCCTAAACCCTAAACCCTAAACCCTAAACCCTAAACCCTAAACCCTAAACCCTAAACCCTAAACCCTAAACCCTAAACCCTAAACCCTAAACCCTAAACCCTAAACCCTAAACCCTAAACCCTAAACCCTAAACCCTAAACCCTAAACCCTAAACCCTAAACCCTAAACCCTAAACCCTAAACCCTAAACCCTAAACCCTAAACCCTAAACCCTAAACCCTAAACCCTAAACCCTAAACCCTAAACCCTAAACCCTAAACCCTAAACCCTAAACCCTAAACCCTAAACCCTAAACCCTAAACCCTAAACCCTAAACCCTAAACCCTAAACCCTAAACCCTAAACCCTAAACCCTAAACCCTAAACCCTAAACCCTAAACCCTAAACCCTAAACCCTAAACCCTAAACCCTAAACCCTAAACCCTAAACCCTAAACCCTAAACCCTAAACCCTAAACCCTAAACCCTAAACCCTAAACCCTAAACCCTAAACCCTAAACCCTAAACCCTAAACCCTAAACCCTAAACCCTAAACCCTAAACCCTAAACCCTAAACCCTAAACCCTAAACCCTAAACCCTAAACCCTAAACCCTAAACCCTAAACCCTAAACCCTAAACCCTAAACCCTAAACCCTAAACCCTAAACCCTAAACCCTAAACCCTAAACCCTAAACCCTAAACCCTAAACCCTAAACCCTAAACCCTAAACCCTAAACCCTAAACCCTAAACCCTAAACCCTAAACCCTAAACCCTAAACCCTAAACCCTAAACCCTAAACCCTAAACCCTAAACCCTAAACCCTAAACCCTAAACCCTAAACCCTAAACCCTAAACCCTAAACCCTAAACCCTAAACCCTAAACCCTAAACCCTAAACCCTAAACCCTAAACCCTAAACCCTAAACCCTAAACCCTAAACCCTAAACCCTAAACCCTAAACCCTAAACCCTAAACCCTAAACCCTAAACCCTAAACCCTAAACCCTAAACCCTAAACCCTAAACCCTAAACCCTAAACCCTAAACCCTAAACCCTAAACCCTAAACCCTAAACCCTAAACCCTAAACCCTAAACCCTAAACCCTAAACCCTAAACCCTAAACCCTAAACCCTAAACCCTAAACCCTAAACCCTAAACCCTAAACCCTAAACCCTAAACCCTAAACCCTAAACCCTAAACCCTAAACCCTAAACCCTAAACCCTAAACCCTAAACCCTAAACCCTAAACCCTAAACCCTAAACCCTAAACCCTAAACCCTAAACCCTAAACCCTAAACCCTAAACCCTAAACCCTAAACCCTAAACCCTAAACCCTAAACCCTAAACCCTAAACCCTAAACCCTAAACCCTAAACCCTAAACCCTAAACCCTAAACCCTAAACCCTAAACCCTAAACCCTAAACCCTAAACCCTAAACCCTAAACCCTAAACCCTAAACCCTAAACCCTAAACCCTAAACCCTAAACCCTAAACCCTAAACCCTAAACCCTAAACCCTAAACCCTAAACCCTAAACCCTAAACCCTAAACCCTAAACCCTAAACCCTAAACCCTAAACCCTAAACCCTAAACCCTAAACCCTAAACCCTAAACCCTAAACCCTAAACCCTAAACCCTAAACCCTAAACCCTAAACCCTAAACCCTAAACCCTAAACCCTAAACCCTAAACCCTAAACCCTAAACCCTAAACCCTAAACCCTAAACCCTAAACCCTAAACCCTAAACCCTAAACCCTAAACCCTAAACCCTAAACCCTAAACCCTAAACCCTAAACCCTAAACCCTAAACCCTAAACCCTAAACCCTAAACCCTAAACCCTAAACCCTAAACCCTAAACCCTAAACCCTAAACCCTAAACCCTAAACCCTAAACCCTAAACCCTAAACCCTAAACCCTAAACCCTAAACCCTAAACCCTAAACCCTAAACCCTAAACCCTAAACCCTAAACCCTAAACCCTAAACCCTAAACCCTAAACCCTAAACCCTAAACCCTAAACCCTAAACCCTAAACCCTAAACCCTAAACCCTAAACCCTAAACCCTAAACCCTAAACCCTAAACCCTAAACCCTAAACCCTAAACCCTAAACCCTAAACCCTAAACCCTAAACCCTAAACCCTAAACCCTAAACCCTAAACCCTAAACCCTAAACCCTAAACCCTAAACCCTAAACCCTAAACCCTAAACCCTAAACCCTAAACCCTAAACCCTAAACCCTAAACCCTAAACCCTAAACCCTAAACCCTAAACCCTAAACCCTAAACCCTAAACCCTAAACCCTAAACCCTAAACCCTAAACCCTAAACCCTAAACCCTAAACCCTAAACCCTAAACCCTAAACCCTAAACCCTAAACCCTAAACCCTAAACCCTAAACCCTAAACCCTAAACCCTAAACCCTAAACCCTAAACCCTAAACCCTAAACCCTAAACCCTAAACCCTAAACCCTAAACCCTAAACCCTAAACCCTAAACCCTAAACCCTAAACCCTAAACCCTAAACCCTAAACCCTAAACCCTAAACCCTAAACCCTAAACCCTAAACCCTAAACCCTAAACCCTAAACCCTAAACCCTAAACCCTAAACCCTAAACCCTAAACCCTAAACCCTAAACCCTAAACCCTAAACCCTAAACCCTAAACCCTAAACCCTAAACCCTAAACCCTAAACCCTAAACCCTAAACCCTAAACCCTAAACCCTAAACCCTAAACCCTAAACCCTAAACCCTAAACCCTAAACCCTAAACCCTAAACCCTAAACCCTAAACCCTAAACCCTAAACCCTAAACCCTAAACCCTAAACCCTAAACCCTAAACCCTAAACCCTAAACCCTAAACCCTAAACCCTAAACCCTAAACCCTAAACCCTAAACCCTAAACCCTAAACCCTAAACCCTAAACCCTAAACCCTAAACCCTAAACCCTAAACCCTAAACCCTAAACCCTAAACCCTAAACCCTAAACCCTAAACCCTAAACCCTAAACCCTAAACCCTAAACCCTAAACCCTAAACCCTAAACCCTAAACCCTAAACCCTAAACCCTAAACCCTAAACCCTAAACCCTAAACCCTAAACCCTAAACCCTAAACCCTAAACCCTAAACCCTAAACCCTAAACCCTAAACCCTAAACCCTAAACCCTAAACCCTAAACCCTAAACCCTAAACCCTAAACCCTAAACCCTAAACCCTAAACCCTAAACCCTAAACCCTAAACCCTAAACCCTAAACCCTAAACCCTAAACCCTAAACCCTAAACCCTAAACCCTAAACCCTAAACCCTAAACCCTAAACCCTAAACCCTAAACCCTAAACCCTAAACCCTAAACCCTAAACCCTAAACCCTAAACCCTAAACCCTAAACCCTAAACCCTAAACCCTAAACCCTAAACCCTAAACCCTAAACCCTAAACCCTAAACCCTAAACCCTAAACCCTAAACCCTAAACCCTAAACCCTAAACCCTAAACCCTAAACCCTAAACCCTAAACCCTAAACCCTAAACCCTAAACCCTAAACCCTAAACCCTAAACCCTAAACCCTAAACCCTAAACCCTAAACCCTAAACCCTAAACCCTAAACCCTAAACCCTAAACCCTAAACCCTAAACCCTAAACCCTAAACCCTAAACCCTAAACCCTAAACCCTAAACCCTAAACCCTAAACCCTAAACCCTAAACCCTAAACCCTAAACCCTAAACCCTAAACCCTAAACCCTAAACCCTAAACCCTAAACCCTAAACCCTAAACCCTAAACCCTAAACCCTAAACCCTAAACCCTAAACCCTAAACCCTAAACCCTAAACCCTAAACCCTAAACCCTAAACCCTAAACCCTAAACCCTAAACCCTAAACCCTAAACCCTAAACCCTAAACCCTAAACCCTAAACCCTAAACCCTAAACCCTAAACCCTAAACCCTAAACCCTAAACCCTAAACCCTAAACCCTAAACCCTAAACCCTAAACCCTAAACCCTAAACCCTAAACCCTAAACCCTAAACCCTAAACCCTAAACCCTAAACCCTAAACCCTAAACCCTAAACCCTAAACCCTAAACCCTAAACCCTAAACCCTAAACCCTAAACCCTAAACCCTAAACCCTAAACCCTAAACCCTAAACCCTAAACCCTAAACCCTAAACCCTAAACCCTAAACCCTAAACCCTAAACCCTAAACCCTAAACCCTAAACCCTAAACCCTAAACCCTAAACCCTAAACCCTAAACCCTAAACCCTAAACCCTAAACCCTAAACCCTAAACCCTAAACCCTAAACCCTAAACCCTAAACCCTAAACCCTAAACCCTAAACCCTAAACCCTAAACCCTAAACCCTAAACCCTAAACCCTAAACCCTAAACCCTAAACCCTAAACCCTAAACCCTAAACCCTAAACCCTAAACCCTAAACCCTAAACCCTAAACCCTAAACCCTAAACCCTAAACCCTAAACCCTAAACCCTAAACCCTAAACCCTAAACCCTAAACCCTAAACCCTAAACCCTAAACCCTAAACCCTAAACCCTAAACCCTAAACCCTAAACCCTAAACCCTAAACCCTAAACCCTAAACCCTAAACCCTAAACCCTAAACCCTAAACCCTAAACCCTAAACCCTAAACCCTAAACCCTAAACCCTAAACCCTAAACCCTAAACCCTAAACCCTAAACCCTAAACCCTAAACCCTAAACCCTAAACCCTAAACCCTAAACCCTAAACCCTAAACCCTAAACCCTAAACCCTAAACCCTAAACCCTAAACCCTAAACCCTAACCCTAAACCCTAAACCCTAAACCCTAAACCCTAAACCCTAAACCCTAAACCCTAAACCCTAAACCCTAAACCCTAAACCCTAAACCCTAAACCCTAAACCCTAAACCCTAAACCCTAAACCCTAAACCCTAAACCCTAAACCCTAAACCCTAAACCCTAAACCCTAAACCCTAAACCCTAAACCCTAAACCCTAAACCCTAAACCCTAAACCCTAAACCCTAAACCCTAAACCCTAAACCCTAAACCCTAAACCCTAAACCCTAAACCCTAAACCCTAAACCCTAAACCCTAAACCCTAAACCCTAAACCCTAAACCCTAAACCCTAAACCCTAAACCCTAAACCCTAAACCCTAAACCCTAAACCCTAAACCCTAAACCCTAAACCCTAAACCCTAAACCCTAAACCCTAAACCCTAAACCCTAAACCCTAAACCCTAAACCCTAAACCCTAAACCCTAAACCCTAAACCCTAAACCCTAAACCCTAAACCCTAAACCCTAAACCCTAAACCCTAAACCCTAAACCCTAAACCCTAAACCCTAAACCCTAAACCCTAAACCCTAAACCCTAAACCCTAAACCCTAAACCCTAAACCCTAAACCCTAAACCCTAAACCCTAAACCCTAAACCCTAAACCCTAAACCCTAAACCCTAAACCCTAAACCCTAAACCCTAAACCCTAAACCCTAAACCCTAAACCCTAAACCCTAAACCCTAAACCCTAAACCCTAAACCCTAAACCCTAAACCCTAAACCCTAAACCCTAAACCCTAAACCCTAAACCCTAAACCCTAAACCCTAAACCCTAAACCCTAAACCCTAAACCCTAAACCCTAAACCCTAAACCCTAAACCCTAAACCCTAAACCCTAAACCCTAAACCCTAAACCCTAAACCCTAAACCCTAAACCCTAAACCCTAAACCCTAAACCCTAAACCCTAAACCCTAAACCCTAAACCCTAAACCCTAAACCCTAAACCCTAAACCCTAAACCCTAAACCCTAAACCCTAAACCCTAAACCCTAAACCCTAAACCCTAAACCCTAAACCCTAAACCCTAAACCCTAAACCCTAAACCCTAAACCCTAAACCCTAAACCCTAAACCCTAAACCCTAAACCCTAAACCCTAAAACCCTAAACCCTAAACCCTAAACCCTAAACCCTAAACCCTAAA